>NW_004567119.1:21401723-21419907 GCF_000260355.1 Condylura cristata | reverse complement strand
GACAGGCTAGAATCTGAATCCTGTTCTTTGCTCAGCCCCCCAGCCCATTCCTCTCTCAATGTGGCTCTTCTTTGAAAGAAGACATTGATCTGTCCGGCCTTCAGCTGCAGGCCCCATATGGATATCCATGTGAAAGACATCCATGGACAAATTACCTTTTGACTCAACATAATTTTACTTCAACAACTCCCAGGATCAATGAGCTTCATTTTCACATTGCTGCTGCTGGTTTTCTTTTAACAATAAAATACCCATGGGTGTTGCGTGTTCTTTGACCTCAAAGAGCTGATATGGCACATCTTGGAGCAAATGGGGTTGAAAGAGGTGGGAGCAGGTGCTCCCAGAGAGAAGACCTGGAGAAGCCCCCTCGGTCCCCAGGGCCACGCACAGGATTGCGGCCTCGTGGGTCACCTGTGTCTCCTCCCCCCAGCCGGGAGTCTGGGCTTTGGGCTCTGGAGCATTGCACAGCTGCCTCTGGTGCGCCCGCCCTCTGCCCTTTGCTGTCCCAGAGTAATAATTGCCCTTGTAGAGGCTCGTTGGCACTGGGTGGAGCATTTCCTATGTATTAGATGATGTTTTCTTTCCAGTAATTTGATGAGGCAGCACCTCTGGTGAGCTCCTTTTGATCAATGAAGAAACTTAGGCCCAACCAATTGCCCAAGGTCACAGAGTTGGCCGGTGAGGAGTCTGAATCCAGGCTGCTCTGGCTGCCTTGGAGTAGAAAGGACAGTGGCAAAGGGGGACGCAGTGAGCATTTGTGGGACACTCACTCTCGCCTTGTCAGCGCTCGACTCTTGCCTGAGGAGGACAATGAGGTTTGATGGACTTGACTGCAGGAAAGTCTTCGAAGAAGCTCAAACTGAAATCCTCTTTTTGCAAAGCTCTGTTGTAGCGGTGACACCTCCCCCACCCAGAGGTCAGCTTGTACCCAAAGTTATCAGAGGGTAACCTGGGGGTTGGGGTGGGGAGACAACTTGCAGGACTTTGGTGCCCTGGCTGGAATAGCCATCTCCAGCTCAAGCCAGTATGTCCTGGGCTCCCAGGAAAGCATGGCTTTCTTAGGGACTCAGGCAGGTAGGTGAGAAGCAGATGGAGGGAGTGGGGGTTGGGGGACTGCCCTAGCCTGACCTTGCCCCAGCCTGGCTGCCCAGTGTCCGCCCCCTGCTGCTGTGGCCGAGACAGCCCCCAGACACCGGCAGGGCAGGTGGCAATTATCCCCGGGAACTGATTACACCGCAGGGCTGGCCAGAGCCCCAAATAGCCCAGCAGCTCAGCCTGGCCAGAGGGGGAGGTGGTGAAGGGAAATCTTGCTGGGGAGGAAGGAACAGGATTGAGGGTGTGTGGGGGGTGGATGTGTTTGGAAGGACCCAGATGGGGAGGATTTCATGTGAAGACTTCTGCCTTTTGGGCACTTGGGGCCCTTTGGGCAGTTGGGGTTCCTGCTCCAGGTGGTGGCCCTAGAGGAGCTGGATGGGGCAGGCACCGCTACTCTAGGCTTCCTCAGGCTGAATCCATCAAGGGAGAAGCTGGTGCCCAGCATGAAGGACTTGGAGAGACGATCTCACTGCCATGGAGGAGAAACCAGGGTGTCACTGAGGCCAGGCCAGCACCCCCTTTCAGCCCTGGGCTGCAGTACCTGTGGAATCATCAGGAAAGAATCCCTTAGAAGGCACACAGTGGGTGGGAAGAGGGTTGTGAGGATGAGGAGGGCACAAATGCCCCTGTCTGCCAGGATGAGGCCAAGGTTCTGGGTGCCTTCCAGTCCCTAAAGTCCCTCCAGCCTCAGCCCTACCTCACCTGGTGCAGGAATGCAAACTCTGGGCCCCAGGGATCCCCCTCAAGGTCATCTTCAAGCTCAAATACAGGCAGGCAGCTGCAGGCTTTGGGGGCTAGAGTTTGCAGCTGGGCCAGAGCCTTTGGGATGGGACGTCTTGAAGAAGGTGTCAGGGCAAGGTGGCCTGTCTTCTGCTCAGCCCCCCACCCCCGCCCATGTCTAACTGCTCTCCTCTCTGCCAAAGCATGTTGTGTCTGGACTTCCTGAAATGTCAGCTGGAGACATCTCTGCAGCCAAAATCAGTGTCTCAAGGAAGTTCTGGGGTCCAGTAGGCTGGAGCCTGAAAGTCCCAGATGGACTGAATGGCAGGTTCCTTGGGGGCTCTCTGATGCTGGCTTCTTATGTAGCATCATGAATGCCCAGAATGGCCCCCTGCACAGAGGAATTGCAGGAAAACAAAGTGGAAAAAGAGAACTAGCCCGCATCACGCCCCGCTTCTGTCTAGTGTAGGTGTGCACTTCCCTGTGTCGAGCCCCAACCTCACTCTCAAAGTCTGCAACCTTGCAGCAACCCTCCAGCCAGCCAAGGAGCAGGTAGAGTGGCCAGCTCCTTCCCACACCCAGAAGCTGGGGCTGAGGGAAAAAGCAGGGTGGCTTTCCCCAGGATTTTCCAGCTTGGAGACAAGGCAGGGTAGAAAGCTCCCGGAGGACTCTGACTCTGACGGTGGAGGGTGTGCAGGGGAGGTTGCAAGGACCCCCTACTCCACCACTGCTCCTTCCCTCCACCTGCGGGAGGGACATCTGGCAGCACCTGCTTGAGAGCCACCTGTGAGTTCTCCTGACCCAGGTCCGAGAAGGAGGCTGTCAGTGACTCCCAACCACCTCTCCCAGCAGCTCTGCTAATCCAAATAAGATAGGGAAGAGGCAGTGGGAGGAAATGATAGTTTCGTGGTTATTTTCAGAAAGGAAACAAAAAAAAAAAAGCAAACAGGAGCACACCCTGCATTTTGGTACAAAATCTAGAAGACTCGGAAAAGAACCTACAGTTCTTCCTTCTTGTCCTCTCCCAGATACTGGGGAGAGGCCCTCTGGGCTGGGGGGGGGGGTCCTGGGCTGCCTGTCCTCTCTGGGCAAGGAGGTGAGGGCTTCAGGGGTGTGCAGTGGGGAGCCAGCAAGGACCCTTCCTACAAAGGCAGGGCACTCTGTCTTGTGGGCAGTTTGGGGCCACCCTCTGCTGGTGGAGGAGTTGGAGGGCTGGGAAATTTGGGAGCTGGTGCTAGGATAGCTCAGTGTGTAGGATTGGAGGGCTGGGAGGGTGTGTTCCAGGAGCACAGCACAGAAAGCAAAATTGAGAGGGGGAGGGAAAGCAGGCGCGGCCGTGCTGGTGGGAGAGTTGAGTGGGGCTGCAGTGTGCGTGCGTGCGCGCGCGCGCGTGTGTGTGTGTGTGTGTGCGTGTGCAGGCAGTGTGCAAAGATGGCAGCCCTGCACCCTGCTGCACACAGCTCCAGCGTGCGGGTGAACAGAACAGAGTCTGGCTGCTGCCCCCAGAGGGAAACTCGGCTGAATCCTTGCACTTCTGGGTTTCCCTGGACAACATGGGGTAGGGGGAGCATCGAGGAGGGGGTGACCTGACTTGTGCAGGTTTTGTCTGCAGGCCTGTTCTCAGGGATTCTATTGACTGGTTGGAGACTTCTACAGGGAAGCCTGCAGAGACCAGAGTTAGGAAGAGATACATGGAAGAGAGGCAGGAACCAAGGAGAGAGCTGGGGCTGAAAATAGGGACAAAGTGAGTGAAGACTCCTAGGCGTGGCAGAGATGTATTCTGGGAGTGAGCTAGAGGAAGCCCTGAGGACGAGCCCTGAGACTGCAAGGCAAGGATAATCAGCAGGCCCAGAGCCTGCTGGTGGGAGAGGCCTCTCACCCACCTGTGTCTACCCAGCCCAAGCCCAGAGAGGTTAATTCTCACATCCAAGGCCCCATGGCTAGTCAGAGGGGAGCCTGGAATGCAGCAAGGATGCACAGGCAGTCTCTCTGCTAATGGGGGTCCTTAGTGCTGAGGGCATGGGGCCCACCAGGAGTTGTTCCAAGGAAGGGGAAATTAGGCTGAATACCAGGAAAATCCTGGTTCCACAGGCCCATGGAGACTTGGAGGCTTCTACATGGAAGGGAGAGAGTCTTCCCTTCCAGCCTGCTAAACCAGACCAAGCCCTGGGACCTGAGAGGGCTGGGAGGAGATGGAGGTAATGACTCAACCCACCCAACACAGCTTGACCCAGGGATGGTTGGGTAACCCAGCAGATGCTCCAGGGGGTGAGGGATGGAATAAATGGGTGATGCTGGAGATAAGGGAGGAAGGGTGTGTCAACAGGGAGGGGTTGCTGGTTACAGGAAGCCTGTTTGGGAGGGGGTTGGGAGGCACACACTTGGGCTTTGGGAATAGGAAGAAGAAATAAGGTTCCAGGACCTCCTGACAGGTCTTCCTTGGGATGAGGCTTCAGGAGAGGCAGCGGCTTAGGTGGGAGGTTTGGGCTGGTGTCTCCATGTGGAGGACCCCAGCAGCAGAAATCCTCAGGGTGGAGCCCAGAGGCAAAGCTTCTGAGTCCCAGGACTCTCTGTTCCCTCTCCAGGGCACTAGCTTCATTCTGGAGTGGGTGCCCTCTTGGGCCTTCCTGTCTATGTGCCACAGACCACTTCTTGGTTGAACAGGACCCCAAACCTGGGGCTTTCTCCTAAATGATTCTCCACACTTTTCAGGAAAACATGAGGGTACAGGGGTTAAAAAACACATTCCGGCCCTCTCTGGTGGTGCAGCAGGTTAAAGCCCAGCACTAAGAAGCTAAAGTAACTTGAGCATGAGTTCGATCCCCTCCTGCCCCGGAGGTGACCCACATGGTGTGGCAGACCTCTCCTGGCCCACCAGCTGCTCCCCTCAGCAGTGTACTTCGTCAGTCTGCCTGTTCTGCTCCCCACTCTGTCTCTGGTGAATCCTCTCACCACACCTGCACCTCTGGCCTGAACCCCAGTTCTGTATGCACAAATAAATAAATCTTTAAAAAAAAAAAAAGACACATTCCAAGAAACAAACCTAGCCATAGAACATTCCCCCTCAGACTCAGACCAGAAGGGAGTAGAATTAGCAATGGGAGGCCCCAGGGAATCACTGGCAACATAGGAGGCCTGTTATGAACAGCAGGAAGCAGATCTTTAAGTTAGAACCCAGGAGATTAAGAGCAGAGGCCTCTTCCTCCTCCTGCCCCATGATCTTGGCTCAACTCCCTCCCTAGCTATGAGGTAGAAGTGCACAGAGCACCATGCCGGCCAGAGCTGAGGGGCGCCCCACTAACTCCTCTCATTTTCTCATGGGGACGTTAAGATGCAGAGAAGCACTGTGACTCTGAGACACACACACACACACACACACACACACGCACACACACGCAAACACACACATACGGGCATACCCGTACATAAAAACACACACGTATAGCTTTGTCTTTATTGTCAAGAGTTGAGACCGGAAGCCAGGTCTACTCACTTGTGGCCAGGGAAGCTCCGTGGTGTACAGCTCTCTCCTCATGACTTTCTCAATGAATGCAAGTGTTAGTGCCCCAAGACCTACAAGTTACACTTTCTAACACCAAAGCAGGAATCATTCCTGAGCTCATCACTTCTGAGCAGCTGGACTCTATGTCATTTTCTCACCTCATCCAGTAAGAACAGGGGCAGTTCCGAGCCCGGTTCTAGCTCTGCCTGGAAAGTCTGCCTGAAATATTCACCTGTAGAAAGCAAAAAATAAACATCTACAACAGTTTTCCAGCTTTTGGGATAGGCTCTTTTTTTTTTTTTTTTAAGTAAGTTTATATTCTAGTAATCCCTTCAACAAAACCATGGAGCAGGGCTGTTAACCCATTGTACAGATGGGAGGGTGAAGGGCCAAATGTACTATGAGATTGACGTGTGGCCTAATAGACAGGCAGACCATGCTGGGACCAAAGCTACAGATTTAGTTTTTGGCTGAGTGGTCTGAGCTCCTCAACCAGCAGCAAGGGAGAAGCAGATGGGTGGGCTGAGAGAGGGGAGGGCAGACGCTTGCCAGGACTTAGACATGTGGAGGCCCAGGACTGAGGCCCGAAAAGAGGAGGCGGGCAGCTATCCCTCTTAGCCTGCCTGCTATCCCTCTTAGGCTAAGGAGCTGTTCCTGCCACGTGGGACATTAGCCTGGTGATATCTGCCAGGACTAAGGGGAATCAGAAATCAGAGCCCCTGCTCCACCCTGCCCTAGAAACATCTGCCCTGTAGCAAGGAGAAGAACCAGAATGTAACACAGCGACGTGGCGTCTGGGTTGGACAAACTCCACCAGGCCAGCCGGGCCCACATCAGGATGCCAGCCTCCTATGTCTTTTCCCTGGGCCCATAGGCCACTGGATTTTCTCCCTCCTTTGGGAAAAGGATGAGTAAACATCCCCATAAGCTACCAGGTGAGCCTCCCAGGGTAAGTGTACTCTGCCCAGAGTCCAGTGGGATGATTTGTGAAGAGACCTAAGCACAGATGGTGCCTTTAGCAGGTTTCCGTACCTGTGGGTTCATTCTTATTGTGGGACCTGGGAGACAACTTTCTTCGATCCTCTAAGGCTTTCTTACTTCTCTCCACCTCCCACAGGGCACTGGTTTAGGTCTCCCAGATCGGGGGTCACCATTATTGTGACATCAGGCCCAGCAGATTGCAGTCATCTGTTTATGTGTCTGCTCCTCTCCTGACAGAATGGATGATCCTCTTGGGCAGAGACTATGCCCCATTCCTGTTATCTCTGTGCAAATCCCCTCACCCCACCGCGGGTGGTCCCTGCACCGGGCTTAATATGGTTTTGCTAAATTAGTGAGCGAATTAATGAAATGCAAAGTAGTGCTGGAAGGTGCCAGGATGCCAGGAAAAGACAGGCTGAGAGGGTTTGTGGAGAGACATGAAATGGAAGATCAAAGAAAAAGAGAAGACATTTTTCTTCTCAGGAATGAAAGTGCTCAGACAAGTCTCTAGGATGAAGTTCCAAGGCTGAGATTTGCAAGAATCCGGGGAAGTAGGGTGCTCTTAGCAAGGAGTTCTGGGGACCCAGTGGTTTTAGGACTGGGTTTGGGGCTCAGAGAAGATAACCCACATGGAGGAAGCTTGCCATCCGCCAGTTCAAAACATGGCAAAGCACTCCCAGCTGGTGGAGGGAGCTGGCTTTGCAGCAGTGATTCTGAGAGTCGAGGCCGAGGGAGATTCCCACTCCCAGGTGGGGCAGCAGGAAGAGTCCTCCAGCTTATCTGGAACTTGGCAACCAGGCAAATGTCAGCAGAAGAGAAAGGGGATCAGGCTGCGATTCCTGAGGGAGGCAGCTCTCTCTCCTTGGCCAGCCTGGAGTTTAGGAATCATCCGTCCCCTCTGGGGTGACATAAAGCGGGCTGGAAGACTGCTGTCAGAGGGATTGGGACGTCCAGCGAGGAAAGGGTCATGAGGGCTGCAGGAAAGCAGCTAGTGGCCTAGGGCCCACGGCCTTTCCCTGACTGCCAGTCTTAAGAGTGGGCTTGCTTACTCTGCATGCACTGATGACCTGATGGTCCACTCTCACGTGGCCCCTGACAGGCTCCTGGGGCAGGCCCCCTCCTCTCATCTTTCCAGCCACAGGCTCCGTCTAAGTCCTTGAATGGTCCAAAGAGCACCATCCCTTGGGAGTGGACATTCACTGCCCTCTGCCTGGAGCTCTCTTGGCCAGATGTCCACCCGGCCAGCTCCGTGGCTCCATGTGGCCAGCTCCGTCCCTTGAATAGTCTGTTCAGAGGTCTTGCACTCAGGAGGCCGTCCCAAGCCACCCTGTAGAGAATCTTCCCCACCCAGCACGCTCCATCTTTTTACTTGACTGTAATTTCCTCTCTCATACACATCCTAATCTGACACAACACCTATTTATTGGTTTGGCTTTTATCTGCACCTACCCTGGGCAAGGGGAAGCTTTTTGTTTATTGCTGTATTCCCAATTCATGGAAGAATATGTTGTCCCATGGCCGGCCTGCCACAAATATTTAGTAAATAAATGAAGAATCAACATCTTCCCAGGGACCCTCCTCGAGAGTCTGGACCTGAAATTCTGGTTCTGCCCTTGCAGGATGTGAGATCTTGGACAAGTCATAGGGCTTGTAGAGGCTTATTTCCTTACTTTTAAAGGATCTTCAACTAAATGCCTCCTGCATTCCCCATGACTACATAGATCTGGAGAGCCTCCCACAGGGGGTCGGACGAAGTGAGAGCCCTGCCATTCGTGATTCCCTCATGGAATATCACTGCCACCAAAGCTCCGAATGGCACTTTTGAGCCCAAAGTAGGGTTGGGCAGGGGCAGTGCCCTCAGCCCTGAGGCTGGAAGCTGTGGCCAGAAGGCTAAGGTCAAAGGCTGATGACTAAGGGGCAGCTTATAGGTCCAGGGAAGGGAAGAGTTGCGAGTTGCGGCTGCTGCGTTTTATTTAAATCCCTGATAAGGATCAGGAAGCAGGCAACAGCCCAATGACACATTAATTAACTTTGCAGATGAGACTGGATCAGGAAGGTGTTACATCCACCGTCTAAGTGAGTCGCAGGACAAAAGGACCAGGGAAGAGGGTCAGGAACCAGTCCAGGAAGTCGCAACAATGCACAGCCCCTGTGGCCAAGAGGGGAAAGGACTGCGTCCTTTGGGGTGGGGGAGTCGGGGTTGGGGGTTGGGAGGAATGAGATCTAATTTCAGAATACTGGTGCCCAGTGTCCTCAGGGTATTGGGAACAAGGGCGACCCTGCATCCCATTGCTGTGTGAGTCAGCGCACCGGCCCCCCCTCGTGTGGACAGAGCCCTCCAGGGAGAAGGGACAGGGAGGGGACAAGATGCTCAATTTATAGAGCACCCACAATAAGCCAGGGGCCATACGCATGACCTCATCTGAACTCCACATCAGCAGTGATAAGACAGAAGGAAACTGAGCTTCAGAGAGACCAAAACACTGTGACAGTCACTCTGCAAGAAAGTGGCAAAGTTGAGATCCAGCTCTGGGATGGAGGTGATGATTCCACAGTAGGGGGAGGGTCCGAGAGGAAAGCTAAGTGGCAGTTGGGTTCTCATCCTACCTTCACTTTTCAGGACAGAGACCTGAGGCAGTGAGGAGAGCCCCGGAGAAGGCTTTTCTCGATCTCCTGGGCTGGCACAGGCACTGGAAGTCTTCTACCTTCCTGTCCCCTCAGCCTGGTCTTCCTGAGCAGTGGGGGAAGCAAAAGAGGAGGAAGGAAGACATTTAGGCACATGGACAGCCTGGAAAGGCAGCAGGCCGAGGGGAGAAGGTGTCAGCACGCTTGCTCTCTGTCATTAGGAAGTCAAGGCACCCACAAGCCCCATTCCGCCCCGGTCATGGATCTTCCTCTCCTTGGTAGAGACAGGACTTGGTGCGTTTTGGACGAGCAGTCACCTCCTGGGATGAACTACCCTGGAGGAGGATACAGGTCCACGGGTAAGGGGAACATCCCCTGGGGGGTGCCCAGCCTTAGAGATATCTCACACCTTTTTCTCCAGGGAGCTGAAAGGTGAGACCTCAGAATCCTCTTTAGGAGCTCAGTGGGTACCCCAAAGCAAACTCATGTGTTGTTGGCTGGTTAAGAAAAGAGCAGCCTGTTTCTGGTTGGTCATGATGCCCCCATGAAAAGCCCAAGGTAAAGCTGATTGCAGGCCCTGGGCAGGCTGCCTGGAGGAGGGTTAGCAGAAGCACTAGCAATTGATGGTGCTCTGTGCAAAGTGAGCAGGGCCCTGGAAGCATTGCTGGGGTAATGATAGGATTGGAAGTTGTGGGGTGGTGGAGGCCCTCGGGAACAGGGTGAACAGCAGACTGTAGGAGCAGGGTGCTGCTGGGAGCCCAGAGAAAGTGCCTTCTAGTCCAGGGACTTTGAGACCAGGGCAGGATCTCAGTCAACTAGGGAAGTCATATGTCCTGGCCCTGAGAGAATGTGCTGGAGGGTAGGTGGGGTTGCTGGAGATAAGGCCAAGAGGCAGGTTAGGTGACAACAAAGACACCATGTAGTAGAAGTTCCAGCCAGCCTGGAAGTTGAGGACTTCTATCAAGCATCATCAAGAACCTTGTATTTGCTCATCTCAACTGCAGCTTCATGTCCATATTCTGTCTGCATTGACTCCTTAGGAAGACTGCTCGGAAACCTTCCTCTTAGACATCTGTGGGTTTGTTGGAAGGGAAGAAATGGAGTGTCCATGTGGGGTTAGCAGGCAGAAGAGCACAGTGCCCCTGGGGTCCCACAGGGCAGGGCAGGGACCCCCCAGTTCCAGACCTCAAGCCAAGCAGCCATGGTGAGGATGGGGAATAAATATCCCAGGCGGGAGAGTTAAGGCCTGGTCCCTTCCTGCCTGGGAGGACATATCAGGGACTTTACAAATTGGGAAGAGTCTCAAGCTTGACCCGCCCCTGTTCTTGCATAGGGTGGTGCAAAGGGCAAGTACTGAAAATTTTAGAAATGGGTTGATGGAAACCTTTGAGCAAAAGGATTGGTGATGTTTAAAGAGCTGGGATGCTCCAGATTTACCATTCCAGAACACCAGGGGAGGCTGTGAAATTCATCTTCAATGGCAAGCAAATCCTGGACTAGCAAACGGGGATCGGTCACAGCTGGCCATAAGCTATCACCCTTGACCACCAGAAGCCACCTTGCTGTTCTTTTTTTTATCTACTTGTGAATAATAGACACACTCACTACTTCTTCCACCATCATAAAAAATATGCGAGTCCTATGTTTAGTATCTCCTCATTTGTACCCCACCCCAGTTCACTGAGTACAATTTTGCAAAGAGTCATCACCACCTTAATGTGCCACTCCTGAGGTGTGTGTGAGGTATCTTGTCACTCACCCCCAAACACCATACCTGTTGCCTGGAAAGAACTGTGTCTCTGCCTCTTACAGTTTTACCCTCCGTTTTGCCATCAAACCTCTGCTTGGCAAGTTCCCATTGACTCCTTCTCACAATAATTCTCCCATCTCCCCACATGACTCCTAAGTTTCAGGGTTGAGTCTCCTTTCCTCATATTTACCAAACCCAGGCAGGTTGGGTTGCTGGTATGATGCTATCTGGGACAGTCTTATCTAGCTACAAAGTGTGAATCAGAGATTACACCACACAGGGCTGGTGCCAGTCAGGCGGGCTGCCATATTGCCAAGTAACCCAGTGGTTGAACCAGGTTGGGTTGAGTAATATGCACCAATGGGAAATGAGTTTATTAATCATGTAGCATAGTATACTGTTGACGAAAGTGTAGCTCTGAAGTCCTGGTTTGACTGGAGAAGGTGCAGGTGGGGCTGGATGCTAGCTATGAAGACACCCAATGACACTATCTTTCTCTGCAAATAGTCACTTAAAAAGCACAAGAAATCTACATGGAAACATCTAGTTTAGCAAAGAGAAGAGTTCTATGCTCAGTCAATCTACCTTTCAGCCATCTTAGATTTCCTTTGTTAGAAAAGGATTCCTCCTTGTGGTTGTATATCAAGTTACAGTTTGGAATTTGTAAAGTTTCATGAGGTGAGAGAAGGGAATTCAAGATGGTAGTCAGTGACCTAGAATTGTGTGGGTGTGAAAATTTAAGATTCCATACTACATTCTCTTTATTGATCTCTCACTTCAAAAACATTCTTTTCTAAGGCCACAGTCCACCTCTCCACCCAGGTCTGGCCTAAACTTGGTAACTATAGCCAACCAGAAATACCACCCACATTCTTCACAATGATGGGTCCACACTGTGGTGGCAAGAATAGTTTCTGAGTGAGGAAGTTGTGCTACATTTCTGTTACTTTACCACAGGTCTGGTCAGCACCTTGGGGCTGAGATGCCAATCCCCAGGCCAGCATGTGGTGCAACATTTACATAGCTCAGTATCAAACTCCAAGCCCTGAAACTTTGCTGAGACAGAAATCTGCAAAATGCACAACAAAGAAACCCAAGCGTGTTTTGAGGTGGACAGGCAAAAAGGGAGAGCAAGGACCAAGTTGTCCGAAGATTGCTCTAGAACGAGATTGTCGAACAAGGCTGGAGAAATAGACACAAAATGAAAAAGGAGGGTGTCTATCTCCTCCAGAGAAATGGAGAGGGCACTGGGGCTGATGGCAAGCAAGCTAATAAGGGATGTTTCTGGAGAAGAAAGCACGTGGGATAGGGAAGCATCATTTTTATGGGAGAGAATTTGTAAGCTGTGAGGGGTTAACGCTACATACAACATTGCCTTTATGTTCTCCAAATCCCAAATATTCTTTCTTCTTTTCAAAGCATTGGCTCCCTGGATAGTTCATCAAGGTCAGTTTCCAGCCAGGACCATCTTCCCAGGCAGCTGCAGTAGGCCTGGAGAATCCTGTCCACAGAACTTTTAAATCTGGTTTTCCCCAATTACCTGACCACAAAAGAGCTTCCAATCTTTCTGCTTATCTTGCCAACCCTAAAGAACCCTTCTCAAGTCTCCACCTGTTTTTCAGGCTTCAAAAGCTTTAGCAAAAGCACCCTTAAGTATGGCTGTAGAGACTCCGCAGGTCCTGACCCAGGGCTCCCTGTCACCATCATCAAAAAAAAAAAAAAAAAAGCTTCATACTCCAGGAGAGCCCCTTCCTTTTATGCTAAAGTGTCTACTGGAAACCAGAGAGAAGGGTGGTAGAAATTCTCAGTCATTAGTCTGGACTCTCATGAGTTCATCTCTTCTCTCCCCTGAATCTCTCTGGCAGCCTGAGCTCTCCAGCAGAGGGGAGGGTATCCCAACCTCTTAGAACCATCGCAAACAACATCACTGGATGTGACACACCAGGACCCACACGTCAACTTCCAATAACACCAAATCCCACATCACGGCATGGAGTTTTCAGAGCAAGGAAAGGGCAAGACTAGGCACAAGAACCTATCACACCAACCATCAGCCAAAATCAAAACAAGACAAAAAACAGGCCAAACCAAAAACTTTATGCTATGAAAACAAGGAATAAAATAAGGAGATTTATAGGCCGGCTGATTGTCAGCAAACACAATATATTTACTGTATTAGCATTTGCTCACAGTGCAAATGGTACAACATTACACCATTTCAATATTTCGGTTTTTAAAAATGCTGTTTTCATTAACTATATTATATTGGCATAACAATATGACAAAGGAGCAAATGAAATGTTGGTGAAGAATTTCACCTTTTCACAATATCAAGCATATTTTTTTAACCTTAGTATAAGGTACTATAAATCCAAGAAATAAAAACATCCACAAAATATATTACATCTGGTTTGTCTTTTTCTAAGTACTCAACTTTATACAAAAGTCTTTCAAAAAATATCATTCCCTATAGGTTTTCCTGTTTAAAACCTGATTTTTTTTTCTCTCAGTTCACATAAGTTAGAGTGCATTTTCTTTTGTTGTTTTTTTTAAACATGCAGACATATAAAAAATCTGGATAGCACAACCTTTTGGCAACAAAGTTATTTTTCTCTTAGTTTAGCTTAAATGTCTGAGAACAGTTTTATTAAAACAAAGGAAAACTCAGAGTTATCATGCAGTGACATGCATAAACCAGAAGGAGCAAGGAAAAAATATTAAAGAATATCTGATTCCTCCTTCCAGCTTGGAAGTGACCAAAATTTTTGCTTTTAATAATCATCACATTATAAAAAGTATTCAGCAAAATACTGTCTCTGCAAAGAAAGATTTTACCCTTCAGCTGGAAAAAAAAAAAAAAGTATGGGCCCTCCTGGCAAATTTCATCTTCTTTCCTTCTACAAAGTCCAAGTACCTGGAAATCCACACTCTCCCTGCGCTTTGATTTTTTTTTTCCTTTCACTAACTCCTTTTAGTATTATTTATCCACCACCACCCCCCAAACAAAACAAAACAACCCCACAAAAAAACGGTGCTTTTTTTCTTTAAAAAAAAAAAAAAAGGTGGGAAACGCATAAAGTGACTTTAAAAACAGACATTCTGTAAACTCCAGACCTTTGTTCCTTCTCTCTGGGCAGCTAACTGACCACAGGAGAAATCACGCTAATAGGGAACAGTACATTCAGTCAAGACTGTGCTGGAAGCTGTGTCCAAGAGCAACCTTCCCTACTGCTCCACTTCAAGAGCCGGGTGTGGAGAAGGGCTGGGGGGAGGGGGTGCCTGAGAAGAGGTGAGGTAGGGCAGGGAGAAGGTGAGAGTGGGATATGGAAAAGGTATGCCTCATTCATCAACATGGATTAATGCAAAAATTCCCACATCTTTGAGGAAAATTCGGACAGAGATGTCTCTCTCCGTGTGTATGTCTGCATGTATATTTCTGTTACACACATACACACACAGAAATAATTTCACCAATTCATTTGCCGTAAAAACACTTAATTTAAAGCTGTATACACCCACAAATTCTTTATTCCAGTGCACTGCACTGGATAATCAAGTACCTTAGAGATTGTATTTCCTAGGAATACATAATGTGGGTATGATAGACAGATGTGTACGTGTGTGGACACATACACTGGCATATACATACACACAGCCTGTACATAGACTTGATTTCTACCTGCTGTTTTGGCCGTGAGAAAGGGCAAAATCCAGCGAGCTTCCTCACCAGTGGTGGGACAGAGAAATGAGTACATGAGAGAAAACAAGGATGGCAAGTGGGGTGGCTGTATGAAACCTGCCTTTCTGGTAAAATTTCTTGTAAAGAGATGGGGGAGAAGGGTTGGAGGGGAGTCGTGGGGAATGAGGGAGAGGGCAGGTGCAGGAAGGCAGATTTTTGAAAGTAGGGCCGAGGGAACACATTTCCTAAAAGGCAGGTAGATTTTGGGATGGTGCTCCTTCTCCCCGCAGATCAAACTGCCCTGAGGCCTAAGAGGGAAGTGCTCGGAAAGAAGGGGTTCTGAGGGGCTAAACCCCAAGCAGCGGTAGCAGCACCGCGGCGGCAGCATCGAGGCATTTCTGTAAGAAACATCCGAGCAGATGGAAGACCATCTCCTCCGGCCACGTACAGGCCGCCAGCCTGGGGCATTCCCCCAGCGCTTGGGCGCCCGATATGGGCAAGAGTTTGGAGTGGACACAGCCCAGTTCAGCTCAAGAGTCTTGCACACACACACATACACACGCGCGCGCGTACACACACACACACACTCACACGAGCACGCACTCTCGCGCGCATCCCCGCACGCAGGCGCGCGTGCGTGCGACGGGCGGCAAGCTTTGCGCTTTGGTGCGCTCCTTATCCCCTCCCCCTTTCGGGTCTTCGAAGGGGAACCGAGGAAGACGTGGGGTGGGGTGGGGGGGGACCATGAGGTGCTTGGGTCGGGCGAGGTTTGGGCGGGCCCGCCTTCAGTCCCCCCCTCCCCCCGCAGGTCCTTGGCGCGGCCCAGCGGCCCCTGGATCAAGGCGATCCGTACTGAACAAAGCGGGCTAGACGCCACCTTTCCGCCCCCACGCCTTGGCTGGGAGGTGGGTGGGGGGGCAAGCGAGGGGAAGGCTCCTCGTGCCCTGGCCCCCAACCGTTGGCCAGTGTGAAAAGGTGGAAACGGGGGACGTCGAAGGGAAACAAGGGACCTTACGTCCATGGAAAGGCCAGGGCGCGGCCCCTGCGCCTCCGTGGCTAGCGTTGCAGCTGCTTTAGACGAGCAGCTGGGAGACACTGGAGGGAAAAAGTGGGGACCTGGGGGCCGCAGCCTCAGGCGCAGGTGGTGACCACAGGGGCCAGAGACACCGGGGGCGCCGAGGACGCAGAGGGCGCACCCCCCTTCTCCGCCTTCTTTTCCTTTTGCTTGAGGTGGATCTTGGCGTGGCGCTTGCGCTCGTCGCTTCGCGCAAACTTGCGCCCGCAGAACTCGCAGGCAAAGGGCTTCTCGCCCGTGTGCGTGCGGATGTGAGTGGTAAGGTGGTCGCTGCGACTGAAGCTCCGCATGCAGATCCGGCATTGGAAGGGCTTGTGGCCCGTGTGGATGCGCAGGTGCCGGGTCAGCTCGTCCGAGCGACTGAAACGGCGGTCACAGCCCTCCGCTGGGCAAGCATGGGGCCGCTCGTGGAGCGGGGTCTTGCTGGGCCGGTTGGGGTACTTGCGGGGCCGGATGGGCTTGAGCGTGAGCGGCGGCTGAGGCAGGCTGCCGAAGCCTGGGTGGATCTGCTTGTCTTTGAAAGCCTTGATGGTCTCCAAGGGAGTAATGGGGGGCGGGTTGACCCGGATGGGGTCCATGCCCTGGAAGGGCTTGTGCTCGGGAATGGAGCCCATATCGTTGGGGTGGTGGTATAGGTTGTAGTCAGGAATCATGGGGAAAAGATTGCTGTCCAATGCCGGCTTGGCCGATTGGTAATCCTGGGGGGAATAGGCGAGCCCGGGGTTGCCCTGGGGGTCGTGGAAAGACACAGGCTCCGAGTAGAGATCACTGCAGTTAGAATAGGGGGGCAGCGCCGGATACATGGCCTCCACATCGCCCTGCGGCGGCTGCACCATGCTGGCCGTGGAGGTCTGCGTGCTGAGCGCCCCAGAGGCCGGGGGCACCCCCAAGATGCCGGCGCTCATGAGGCTAATAATGTTGTCCTGGCACCAGTTGGAAGGGGAGTCAAAGGCGAACTTTCCCAAGTAGGTCACGGTCTTATTGCCGGGGGCTGGCTGGAAGGAGCCGGAGTAAGAGAGTTCCGGATTGGGCTTGTCGTTGGTCAGACCGATGTCCATTACATTCTCTGCGGAGAGCAGGGGAGAGAGGGGAGGAGTGAGTGAAGCCGAGCTGGCTCGGGGCTCCGGGACTGGGGCGCCTAGGTCCTTGCCCAGGTGTGGAGGGTGCGGCCGGGTGGAGTGCGCCGCGCATGGGGTAAGAGGAAGGCTGCGCCGGGCGCAAAGCGGGCGGTGCCGCGCTCCCGAGCGCAACCTGGATACAGCAAAATACTACGGATCGGGGTGTGGAGTGGCTGCCGCACACACACCGCACAAGCCGCGCACACACTCACGTATCACACACACGCGCGCGCGCGAGAAGCATTGTTGTTCTTCCCGAGGTGGGGCGGGAGGTAGCTGTAGCTACAGGTAGTTTCAGACCCGCAGCGCGCGGGGCTCTCGCTCTCTAGCGCACACAAGTCGGCCTCTTCCCCTAGCCCTGTCCACTCCGGGACGCCGCACCTTTCCAGCAGCGACGAACTCCCCACCCCCCCAACACCCCCACCGCCAGCACTACGCTAGGGCAGCAGCCCCCCTCGGGTCCCGACGCTTTGTCCTCGGCGCACAGAGGGGTGCTGCCCGCAAAGGAATCTCCTCTGTAGCCTCCCCGGGCCCCAGCCTCCACCCGGCCAGAAGCAGCTTTAGGCTCTCCCAGGAGGGGGAAAGCCTAGCCCCAGCTCGAGAGGGTGCAGGGCGGCAGAAAATGGGCCCTTGCCTCGGGGCCAAGCTCCTAGAGCCGGGATCACCCCCCGAACCCCCCACGCGGGTGGACCCTCTCCCTCTCCCCGCCGTCCCCACACCCCCCACAGCTTTGCTGAACGCCCCGGAAAGGCAGCGTCGCAGTACCTCTCCCACCGCGGGGACTGCACGCCGCACATGGCTCCATCCCGGGTGGGAGGCTGAGGGAGTAGGGGGGAGAGCGCGGGTGAAAAGGGACGCAGGGCTCCTCCCGGGAAAGGGGGCGACAGTACCACGCCTTTCGCGCAGCCCGCGATCGCGCCCCTTAAGTGGAGAGCCCCAGAACCGCTCGCACGTACCTCCCTCCTGTCGGCGGCTTCCCCCACCCGAGCGAACCGAAGCCTGTACCGTGGCGTCGCCAACCGAGCCTTCCCGATCCGGGAGGGCGGGAGGAGTGGGTGGGAAAAGCAACTCGCCCCCCCAGAAAATTCCCAGGCGCCCCCACCTCTTCATCTTTCCATCCATCCATCCCTCCATCCATGCCTCCATCCATCCATCCATCCATCCATCCATCCATCCATCCATCCCTCCATCCCTCCATCCATCCCTCCATCCCTCCATCCGTCCTTCGCTAGCTCCAGTCCTCCACCTCTTCCTCTCTCCCTTCCTCGCCGCCTCACCGCCGCCCTTACCTGTAGCCATCTGATTGTAATGGGCTACCGAGTCGCTGCTGCCGGAGAAGAGGTTGAGCGCGCTGGGGATCTCCTCGGGGTACAGATTGTCAGGCAGTTGGTTTAGCAAACTGCTCATGGTCACCGGCAGCTTCTCGGCGAGTTTGCCGGTCATAGCACTCGCGAGCTGCCGCCGCCGCCACCGCCGCCGCCGCCGCCGCTCGCTCCTAACGCAGCTTCCAGGCAAGCGGCATCCGAGAGGCGATCCGTGGTGCAGGGGAAAAGCATGCGAGAGGGAAAGTTCGGGGGGAGGGGGGAAGGAAGAGGGGAAGGGATGGGCCAGGGGAGGGGATCTTCTCTTTTTTGGGGGG
>NW_004567119.1:21386041-21401097 GCF_000260355.1 Condylura cristata | reverse complement strand
TTTTTTTTTTTTTTTCACGAGATGAGAAATAGAATATAGGATTTGGCAATGCCTTGGAAGAACAGGATACTTTGAAGACATTTGCCTGCTTCTTAGGTCTGCACTAGGACAGCGCACTTGTAGAGCAAGGGGCGGGAGGGGGTAGTTTGCAAGTGACTTCCAACATTCCCATCGGGGAGAAAGAAAGTTGAAAACACCAAGTGTTGTCCCTTTGCAGCTTCTGGGGAACCCGGAAGGTGTGTGCTGCGCCCCTGCTCCTCTGGCCCTCTAGCATTCAAGACTCTGGCCGAGTGTGTGTGTCTCTTTGAGAGGGTGTCTCTCGTGGTGGTGGATTTCAGCGTGCCAGGGACTCTAGTCCGGCATCCCGACAACTTTTGTGCCGCCCTCGCTCTGATTCGTCGCTCACACCCCTGCCCCGCCCTGGGCCGCTGCCCCAGCGCTGACGTCCAGGTGAGCGCTGTGACAGGGAGCTTCGTGGCTGCAGAGAATTCCGCTGGTTTGGGGTGGAAGAAGTGCGCTTTGGGTGATGAAGAATGCACGAAGTTGAGGGGATAGGAAACACTTGCACCGCACCCCCATTCCCTAACAGCAGGAAGCACCCCTTTTGGCCACGGGATGGCAGGAGGGGCTCAGCAGGCCCAGGCACAGAGGCTGTCTTGCTGCCTTCGAAGAGCCCGCCACCGACTTGCAGCAGGAGCAAGCCTAAGCCAGAGCCTCTGAGCCACCGCCGGGGCCTTCCCTGGTCTCCCCCCCCCCGCCCCCCCTTCATCTTCCACAAGGCTGTCCCCATTACTGCCTGCTGGCTTCTTGCAGTGAAGGGCCGCCTGTTTGCCGACCCGGAGAGCTGTCACTTCCCCGAGCGGCAGCAGATCTCGGGGGCGGCTGATACAGTCCCCGAGGCCTGCTCCCAGAGCGCGCTCGGCTTGGCCGCGGGAGTGGGGAAGAGGAGGAAGGGAACGTGGGGGATCGACCCCGAATCACACCAGCTTGGCGTGGGAGGATTCCCCCTTCGGTGGCCGTGTGGGTGTGGTGAATCCCGCGTCCCCGGCTTGGGAGTCGGGGTTGGGGGAACGCGTGTTTCTCAAGGGGAGTGGGAGTGTTGATGAGGAGGAAGAGAGGATCCCCGGGCCTCACGCCGTGGGAGGGCCACGCGGGCCAGGGACGTGTGGGAGGAACTCCCGAGCTGCACATCGTGGTGGGGGTGGATGACAACCTCGCTCTCCTCTCCTCCCCTTCCCTCGGTGGAGAACTGGAGGTGGGTGGGTCCGCCTGGCGTCCCCCGGATCTTCTCCAGTTCTTAGGAAAGGAGGGATTCCCGCCGCCCGCGAGTCCCATCTCCCCCACCCTTGCTGCGGCTCCCGCGAGGTTCTCCCCAACTAACTATACAGGGAGGGACAGCGCCCCCGGGCTCTCGTCCGCCTGCAGCGCGCGGAGAGCCAGTGCGTCGCAGCGGTCCAGGGCTCCCGCCGGAATCCGGGTTTACAGCGACTCCCGCCCCCGGCTGCCTCCCCAGGGGGTCGAGCGGCTGGCCCGGGGGCGTGGGCGTTTGTGTGAGCCCGGCTGGGCGCGGGAGGGGCCCGGGCGGCTGTAGGGAGGGTCGCGGGGCGGCGGGCCAAGCCGGGAAGAGCCATACAAGGAGCGGATCCGGTGACGCGCCGGCCGCGCCCCTTCTCCTTCTCGATTTGGCTGTAGATTCCGGTCCCCGGATTTGCATATTTTGGCATCCAGTGGAAAAGGAAAGAAGAACGGAACCCGCAGCCTTTAAAGGAACCGCACAGGCCGTAGCGTCACCTAGGGAGGCGGTCTTGGGGGGTGGGGGGGAGTGAAAAATTAGCAACTCTGTCCACTGGTCATGGATCCTGCGGTAGGGGATGGGCAGCGATTTGGGAGCTTTGGGTAGCCCCAAATCCCAGTCCTGGCCCCTGTGCCGCGCTTCCTCTTACAAGTGCACCCGACGGTGGCTGGGGGTCCCCGCCGGTTCCTGCCCAGGACTTGGAGGGGACGCCAGATCCAGCGCGCAGGGCGAGCGGCAGGACCGGATATTAACTGCAGTGCCCACGTTCCCCCGCACGAGGCAGCTTAGCCTGCAGGGTTGGGGGAAGGAAGCCAGAGGCTTCTGGGTCACCCAGCGCAACTCTGAAGTCCCTTACCTTGCGTCACTTTCTGCCCCTAATCTCTCCACAGGAAAGGAGAGTAAGGAGCTCGACATCCTAGTCCCAGCGACTGGTATTAGGAAAGTCAGAGGTAATGGGAGCATTTGATGTCCGGGGAACTTTCGAAGGCCAGAGGAAAGGTGGAGAGTGTGTGTACTCACTCCAGAGATGACCTCCAAACACTTTTAGCTTATTTGGACTCGTTGCACCCCAAAAGAAGAGCATGTAACAGGGCTTGCAGGCCTGCCCACTGCAGACTAATCCGACGGTGAGACTGGATATGAATCCTTTGGGATAAGTTGCCTCTTCCCTATTTTTTGCTAGTTCTTGTCACAGAAAGACTTCAGTCCAATTAAGTAGTGTTCCTGCAAGTTTCACAGTAACCTTGGGTACATCTCTGAATTTCTCACCCTCAGTTTTTTGTCTGTAAAAATGGAATGATAATAGTACCCACTCCTTAGGAAGCATTAACTTAGATAAACCTCATACTTATGCCAGACCCTTAGCAAGCACTCAGTAAATGGCAATTATTGTTACACCTAATTCTCCCCATCCACCATGTGCCAGAAAAACCCTGTTCCCCGTGTGTCCAGGAGTGCATTTGGGTGATGGAGGGAGTGCCAGGCGTGGAACTCCAGCCCTCATCAGTGTGATCACATGTTTATCATTTAGGAGGAAAGGAAAGTCCTATTTGTATTCAGGTCCCTGCTGGGGACCACTCCAGTGCAGAGATGGCCAAAAAATGGTCCTTACCCTGTAGGTGCGCAGATAAGGCGGTGAACACAATACTTGGTGGTGACATAAGGCAGGGTACAAAGAAGACACTCAGTTGCTCTTTACCTCTTTTTGGGAAGGCCGCTGTGGCTCCTGGGGTGAAGGGAGGGGGTCTGTGCCCTTCAGTCCTCTGCCAAGGAGGGAAGCATGTTTGGGAAGCCTCCCTCTGCAAGGACAGGTGGGCACTGCCTGGCTCCTTTTCAGGTTGCAGTCCCCAGGGGTGTTCCTTATCACCCCGGAAGGCTGTGACAAAAGACACCAGTCTGAGGCAGGGGGGCAATCCTGTCTGCAGCAGGGGATGGGTGTTCCATTGCTCAGACACTGAGAACATTCTCTGGTCTGCTTGTCAAGTCCTGAATTCAGCATAGAAAATCCACTTTCCTCCCTCCCTTCTCAACAGGGGCTGAGAGTGATTGTCTCAGTTTTATTGGCAGGCTCTGGTGAGATTGCCTAAGGCCTAATTGCCTGAACTCCAAGCCCTGGACTTGTTGGGGAGCGAGTAGGCACTAGTTCAGGGCGGGCATCCTTCCCCTGGAGATGGTGAAAGGCAGGCCTGGCCCCTCCAGTGCATGGCCAAAGCCACCCAACCCCCAACCCCCTCCCCCACAACTGTCTCCCATGGAACCTAGTTAGCCTCGCCAGCTTATGGGAACTGCTGCCACTCCTGCAGGTGGGTATGTTTGTTTCTGTGAAAAGCTAAAAGGAGGAGAAGTGGACCTAGAAATCCACCACAGAAGGAGGCAAGGTTGCTGCTCTGTCTTGTTACTTAGTTCCACCACAATATTTCTGAACTTTCGCGCCCCTTTAGTTAGTTGTTGGCTGCTATCTTACAAGGCCACTCCCCCCCCCCCAGTTAATTTGAACTGAGGCATTAACAATTTAATGCATTGCCCTTCACTGAGATTATTTGCATTTAAAAGCAAATGCTTGGAGAGGGTGATATAGACCCCAAGGGGAGAAGCCCTGTATTTAGCATGATGCCTGGAAAATGATAGGTGCTCAAAGGTGCCTATAGAATAAGGTCTGATTGTGAGGGATGGGACCCAAATAGAAGTTATGGGAGATCTGGGACTATAGAGTGTCCCAGGCTCCTCAAATCACAGCAGGCACCTGTGTGCCAGGCCAACCCCACTGGTACAGCTCATGAATAACAATTCTCTCAAGGACCTCCCATTGCTTTCCATTTGGGGTACCCTTGAGGACATTAACAGGAAGTGGGCAGGTCATCTCCTTGGCCAGTCATCCCTGCCACTCTTCCATGAGGACATTACTGAGTATAGGTGCTTTTTATCTGGAATTTGCAAAAGTGGGTTTGACATACTGAAGGCATTTGACGGTAGTGCTCCTCGTTGGGTCCTTTGGGCATCATGTGAGGACTGTGGGTGCTTCCAGCTTTCAGAGGATGGGGCTAGAGGAACCCTATGAAAGATCTAAGGCATCAGAAGAGTCTGAATAGTTTGAGAGAAGACTGCTGGCCAGGAAGTGGCCAGACAGAGGCCAGACAGATTTGAGCTAAGGGAAAAGCTCCTGCTCTTAATTCCACCCTCAAGCCTGTCAGGGAAAAGAAAAGAGATGAGGGTAGGGCAGAGGGATAAAGCTGTGGAGAAGGCAATGGGCAGGAGAAAGCCTCCTCACCCACACCCTTCAGGAGTCAACAAGTGGTGGGGGAGGGGAAGCAGGCAACAGGCGTTCAAGGGTCTCTGGGGAGGTAGCAGTGGTGCCACTTTGAGCCCAAGTCCCAAGGTCCTTCCCTGTCTCAGAGGCCTCAGGATCCTTTTCGAAGCTGATCACACACTTACATCTTAAACACCTGTTTGTGCCCAAATCAAATAAACTCATAACCTTGTTGAATGGAACTTTTTTTTTTTTTAAATCAGACTTCAAGCAATTTTCAGGAGAGTCTGATGAGCAAAGGGAGAAAGTCCTGAAACAAGGAAACATCTGCGTGGTGGGGTGGCGGTAGGAAAGGCAAAGTGGCCCCAGAGAATCCTCCTCACACATAGGTCCAGGGCAGTCAATAACTGCAGTGTGGGGTCCAGAGGAAGAGTTCAGGTCCGGGCTGGGCGTGGGCAGGGAGGTCCTTGAGGGTGACCCTGGGAAGTTTGCTGTGTGGCACAGGGAAAGCTTAAGATCTGACCTGGAGCTCCTTAAAGGACCAGTGTGATTATGGGTCAGGTCTTGGGTGCTGGGCTTCTGACAGATGGCAGGGCTGGATAATTTACCTCAAGATTCCTCCTGGCCTTGTTAGTCCAAGGATTTCTGGTAGGTTCTAGAGCAGACAGGATTGGGAGGAAGCAACATGCAGACATTCCTAATCAAATCTGAGTTCTGTAGGGCTTGGGCTAAGCTCCTTGATGAGGAGGAATGGTTCAGGGGTGAGGGTTTGTAATGGGAACATCGCTATCTTAGCTCAGGTTCGTAAGTGGGGTCATGTGCCTCGGAATGCCTGTAATTAATTGCCCCTGGGGCCACTGGGGACAGCCCCCTTCTCAGTTGGGAAGGATGGTATCTTTGCAGAAAGGGCTCTTGGGGATGGGGTTTTTTTGGAAAGAGGAACTTTGTCATCTTAACTGAACCAGAAAAGGTATGAGCATGGGGGGACAGTGAGGAGGAGTCTGTTAGGGGAGCTTGGCTTTTGGGGTAGGTGTTCGATCCAAGAGCCTGGCAATTTCCTCCCCTCCCCCCACCCTTGGGCCCTAGGGCCTTACCTCTCATCATCTCCCAGTGTCAGGGCTCTCCCTTCAGTCTCAAGAGAAAAGCGGACCCTTTGCCTCACCCACTAAGGTGAGGAGCTGGGGGCAAGTTTCTGGTTTCTTCTTTGCTGCTCTACTCAGTCAAAGATTTGGAGTCCAGAGGAAATCAGAAAATGTATCTTTTGGACCCAGAATTCAAGCTTCTCAGTTGTATTAGCATCCTCTCTCACCAGATGGTTTAGGCGGGGCTCCCTGCTCTTTCTCAGGCTGAAGCTCTCCTAGAAAGTGAAACTTGCTTTACAGCTGCTGTAAGCCACTGTCAAGGGGTAGGGACTGACGTTAAGCCCCGTTCTGCTGCGCTGAAGCTGGAGGAGCAATATTGGTCAGCGGGCACCCCTGGGAATCTGCCTATCAGCCTGATGGGTGGCGTGACCTTCCCAGCCAGGGCTTGGTGCAGATGGGCACAGGACAAGGGCCATACTCTCTCCAGCCTCAGATACTACAGGATTATTAACAGAGATGGTTATCCAGGCTCCCCGGGGCAGGGATTAGGTGTCGTCCAAGCCTGTCTCCCTCTCACTGCCTATCCACAGTAGGACAGTAGGAACATACAAGCTTGTTCACCTAATCCACCCCAGTGTGCAAGCTGATAATTCTGAAATATTCCCCCAACTGCACCTATAACCCACCTCCCACACACAGGATGGGGGGAGGTATCTGCTAGAATTCTATTTGGGGGGGGGGCTGTCTCCTAGAACCAAATGTCCATGAGATGAAGGGATACAGACTTGAGACTGGGATCCTGCTGTCAGGGAATTCACAGGGAAGCGAGGGATGAGGCTCAGGTGGAAGCCACAGATACAGGACAGAAGCCTCTTGAAGGAGAGGCTGGCAGGGAGGCCCGAGGGGGCAAGACCACTGCTGGCTAGGAGAAGGCACCTGCTAGGGAGAGGGTGAGAGCTGACAGAGGGAGGGCAGTTTGGTCAAGAGGGGCTAAAGACCCATAAGAGAGCTGGAGGGACAGGTAATGGCGACTCTGATTACAGTCCCAAGCTCTCACTTCCATTTCTGGAACCAGAACCCATTCGCATTGTCCTCCCAGGACTTCTCCCCCAGAGTGCCGGGCTTAGGTCTGATTATGGTTTCTTGTGAGGACTCGTGAGCCATCTTAGAGGGCAAGAGAATAGCTAGATTCCAGAGGCTCCGGGAAGACAAAGGCTTGTGACTCTGACCTTCACTGCTATAACTCAGCTAGAACCTAGCTTAAGGTGTTGTCACACCTAAGGGTGTGCTCTATAAATATTAAAGAATGAAGGGTGACAGACACTCTGCCAGGCCCCATTCCTCATGCCAGTAGTAGAACAGGAGAGGGGGCTAACGCTGGTTGAGCAAGGAGGAGCTGGGGAGTCCAGTGGGTCCTAGATTGGGGGTGGGGTAGGATTAATCAGACATAAACTCAAGTGGTAATAGCTCCGTTAATTGAGTGGTAATGATCCTTGGTATTTTTCATCTTCAAAGCCAGGAACAAACTGTAATTAATACTCCCGCCACCCGAGGGCAGGGTGGGGGGTGGTGCAGTGTGGAGAATCTTGAGCCACTGCTATTCAGTGGGTAAACTGAGGCATAGGCCCAGAATGTGTGCTTAGGAGAGTGAATCTAAGCTCTGCAGAGCCTGGCACCTGGGTGGGGGGGGGTTGTCTTAAGAGCACCGGAGAGTGGGGTGGGGGCTGGGGGTGGAGAGGGGGAGTCCTTCCCAAGCTCAGGAAGCTGGGGGAGCTGGGGTCTCAAATGGTCAGAGTGGGGAGGAGACTGGGCAGTGGAAGAGAAAGTCTCAGCTCCCGGCCTAGCTGAGGGTGACAGTGGAGGGTCAGATTGAGGTGGGGGTAGGGGGCGCCCGCTGGGCTGGACAAGTCCGGGAAATGCAGGGTGCGTGGAGTGTGGGCTCCTGGCTGCGCTGCAGTTGAACCAAGGGCAGCTCAGGAGGGAGCCGCGCAGTCCTTCGCGCCCAGTGGCGGCCGGCCGGCTTGCACCACCGCACATTCAGCGTGAGTCACCGGCGGCTCCGAAATGCCTCCCGGTTTCCTCATCGCAGTCTGGCTGCCTTGAGCCCGGAGGGAGTTTTTCATTAGGGTGATTACCCCGCCGTCATTAAAAGCTGGTAAATATCACCCAGGGACCGAGGGCGCGCGCGGCCGCCTGTGAACTGCAGCCCGGGTTCACTGGCCCTCGGCCGACCGCGGGTGGCGCCGCTTAGCGTCGCGGCCCGGCCGGCCACTAGTTCGAATCCCGGGTGTCGGTCCCAGGCGAGGGGGAGACGGCAAGAGTGGGAGACAGGGGCTGCCAGCTTGGCGGCCCACTAACGCCATTCCACAGCCGCCTTTCCTCTAGGCCCGCGGTGTCCTCGAGGGCATTCATTCTTCAGTTCAGTCATGACTTAACTCCAAAAAGCCTTTCCCGTGACCCTTCCAGGTACACCCCAACACACTGCTATCCCACTAGCCTTCTTTACTGCGAAACCAAACAAAACCCCATCATTTATTTGTATAATCCTTCACTAAATGTCTGCACCGCACCCTCCTGCGCCAGTATTCCACAGGTGGGAGCTGCTTCTGACTGGCCATCCCGTCCCCACACTACACCTTCCCAGCCCCGCTTCAGACCCCATCCAGAACCACTGCCTAGCAGGTCTCAACTTCTCCAGTGAGGACCAGTTTCCTACATTTGATGTGCTATCCCTCTGCGTTTTCAAGTCTTGGCAATTATTCACTGTGCACCTGCTGTGTGCTGGGGACTGGGAACACAGCATTGCTGAAAGCAGTCCTTACTGGCTGCCGGGCAAGTCCAGGCCAGGGTGGAGATGGGCATCCTGACATATATACTAGCTGGAGGTAAGTGATGCGAGGGAGAATAAATTAGGCTGGTGGGACACAGTGATGGGGAGCCCATGTTGCGGTCCCTGCGCCTTAGCGCCAGCGGCACAGACCTAGGTAAGGCTTTGTGGTCTGTGCTACAGTCCAGATCACTTACTGGATGCTCTTTGAAAAATTCTGTGTAAATAAAATCTTTGCAATAAGAGATGGCATCAAAGTCCACTAAGGAAAGTTGGGTTTCTGGAAACAAAATTACTTGCCCTTTGGCGTCTTGCCTGGCATCAGGCCCTTTCTGGGGTGGGCTTCCCACCTGCCACCAGGTGGCCTCGAAGAAACAGTGCTGGCAGGCTGGTCCTTTACACAGGCCTGGGAGAAGGCGTGGCGGTGGGGCCAAGGGTGCTGTGGCTGTGGTACCCCAGCCCCAAATCTCAGGCATTCACTCCCTATTTGTACAAATCCTCTCGGATGAAGGGGAAAGCGTCCTCTAGACCCTAAATGAAAGAAAAAGTCTCTGCAATGGAAACTCAAACTAACACTACCCCCCCACCCAACCTCCACTTCCCTCCCGTGGTCACACTTCCGGCAGCCACCACAGGGTATTTTGGGTTCGAAAACAAAGCGTCAGATCTATTTGAGCAACTTTTTTTTTTTTTTTCCATCAGAGTGGAAGCCCAGGGGCTTGTGGCCACCCTGGGTCCGGCCACTTCCCCAGGGAACTGACGCGCTTCCCTTTCTCCAGTGAGGACCAATTTAGCAGGTCAGATTGGCCACTTATAGCTTCTCCTTTCCCTGGCCTGGCAGCAGGCAAGGGGCCAGAGGTGGGGCTGCTGGGAGGGTGGATGAGTGTCTGGCTGCCTTCCTTGTGGACTTCAGGGGAAGGCCTAGCCTCTTCTGCTAGGACCTCCCTATACTCTCCCACACTTTCCCCCGAACCAAAGGCCTCTGATGTATCAGGAGACTGCAGAGTGAGAGGTGGGGCTAGTTCTCATCTGGTCCTTAGCATAACCCAAGAGCTGATGTATCTGCCACCCTGGGAAGATGTGTGTGTGGGTTGTGAACCAAATGGGCACACATATATGCAGACTGTATGTACATGTACATCTGATGTTCGAGACTGCCTGGGCTGAACAATGCATGCACACACAGCTTGCACGGATGTCTAGAAAGAGCTTGGCAGAGTCGGAACCCTGGAGTGTCTAGCGGGTGCGTACACCATGTGATTTTGTGTGGGCTGCTGCCTTTACAGTATGTGTGCAGGATGCGTATAGTTGAGGTGTGTGTACGTCTGCGTACATGTTTGTGTATGTGCGGAAGGGCAGGGCCTGGATCTCTGGGCATGCAGGGAGGCGAGCTCTTGACAGTGGTGATTAGTAGCCAATGGGCACATGTCGTCGTGTCTCTGGATCAGGGTTTGAGGGTAGCTTTGCAAACTCCAGGTGGGAGGCTGCATACCTGTGAGAGCGCTTGTTGGGGACCAGCCAGATTTGTTCTCATGTGAGTGTGCTGCAGTCCTGTCAGGCCTCCCCTCATGCCCCCCTGATGCACTACAGGCCATTTCCTCCTCTCCCAGCTTGAAAGCCTCCCCCTCTCTGGCTTCTCAGCCATTTTCCTACTGCTCTTTTCTGGTGCTTAACTCCTAGAGACCTCAACCCCATGACTGGTTCTGCCTGCATTCTCTCTGGCCACGCAGGAAGAGCTTCTTCCCTTCACTTTTTAGTGCATAGCTGAGTCCCCAGCAATACCGGGAGGAGTGACGGGGTCCCAGGCTTTCGACCCACAACAGGTGAATAACAAATCCCTTGCTTTAGAGTGGCTTGAATGTGACCATCCAACTGTTTGTGTGTGTGTGCAAGATGAGTGTGGGAAGCTGAGTGTGTGAGTGTGTGGTGTGAGCAGTGTGTGAGTCTATGTGTGTATCTGTGTGGGTGTGGGTGGGATCATTTGGGCCTCTGAACCCCGTTAGGGCACTGTCCATGCTGGCTGGACCTTCTGCCCAGGCCCTGCCACTTTTCATCACAAGAATGAGTGTTGGCCCTCAGCCTCCTGTGCCACCTGCCTTTCTGATGGGCTAAGCCTCTTCCCGTGAGCACTCTCTTCATCCAGCTGACTTAGGTCAGTGGAATGGACTCTAGTGCATGAGGACACAAGTTGGTGCTTCTTCAGCCTGCTCTCATTCAGAACACCTTGGGAGGTCCCCGAGTCACATTTCTACTCTCTGTCCTTGAGTGCAAATGCAGGGCCCCTCCATGGATTTCCTCCACCTGGATCTGTTGAGTTCTATTGCTGGCTGCTGCTTCTGGAATCAGGGTCCCCTGAAATCCCAAGGTCTCTAGCTCCCTATATCTGAATCTCCTTTTTAACCTGGACTCTCAATGGGGTTTCCTGGTTCTTGCAGCCAAAAGCACTTGGCTTTTTTATTCTTAATTCCAAGAATTCTGTCCTGTTCTGGCTTCACTCCCTCTCCCCCCTTAAATGGACAGTGACAGTAACTTTCTCTACGATTCTCCAAAGTAACCTTTAAATTGCAGGCTATTTAGCTAGATGGGGCCTGAGAGAAAGCCATCCCGAGCTGTTTCAGAGATGAGGAGGCTGAGGCCCAGAGAGGGTGGAGACTCGCTCAGGCTCACACAGCAGTGATGGTAGGCCTGGCACAAACATGAGGTTTTTACACTTGGTCAGTGGTTCTTTCAGCTATATCAGGCCATGCCTTTCTTTTCTATTTCATCCTTTTCCTTTCGTTTTTTACTGAAAAATTCTTCCCCCTTTTGAAGTGGTCTCTCTGTTAAGCAGGGCAGCTTGCTTCTGGTGGCACCAAGGTGGCACTCGGAGTCAAACCCCCTGTCCTGGTCTGGGATTCCTTTAGCCCTTTTGAAAAGTCTCATCCACTTAGGTCTGTAGGGATCTTGCCCCCCTTTCCTGGAAGCAACCTCTTCAGCTCTTATTCTCCCTCCAAGTCCTGAAGAGGCAGGTGGGACCCACAAGGCTCTGGCTCCACTCTCTGACCTTAGTTTCCTGGTCTCTAAATTGGAGTGAGGGTGTCAGAAGAGGAAATACGGATATTTGTGCACATGCATGTAGCTACAGGTGTGCAGGTGTGTGTGCATATGTGTGCTTGTACACACCTCATATATCTCCCAGGTTGTTCCTGGGGGTAGATGGGAAAGTTAATTAGCATCACTATGTGAGGTGCAGAGAGTAATTGGGTAATATCAGGAGAGCTAGGAGAGTGGGGAAAGAGACCCCTTGACCTCCAGGGGGTTGGGACACCCCTGACCCCACTCCTGCAAATCTGTCAGACACCTGGAGAGGCAGGGGGAAGGGAGCAGTCTGAGTGAAGGGTCTTTGTCTTTACAGGGAAATGCTTGTTCGTTGCTAAGGAGCTGGGTTGTCTTTCCTGATCCAAGCCTCCCAATGTTTTGCTGAGCTTGGGTGGGGGATGCTGGGCCAGGGCTTGAGGCTCCCTTGACAGTGAGTTTTTTCTCTGGGGCTTCAGAGCCCTGATGGATCGATCTCTTGGGAAGGTCTCTCCTGGGGGAGGGTGGCTCTTTCCCATTACCCTAAGCCTGGCCACTGGCTCCAGCTGACTAGGGAGAAAAGTGGGTGAGGTGGAGGCAGGGAAGGAGAGGAAAATGTACATTTACTGGACAGCCTGCATATAGGCCATCGTACTTGGGTGCCTTCCATGCTATCTCATTTAGCCGTTGCAACAGATCTTTAAGGTAGGCACTCATTTTCATTACACTTTTTTCTACAGTTGAAATAAAGGTCCAGAACAGTTGAGTGAGTTGCCAGAGGTCCCAGGGTTATCGAGTGGTAGAAATTCTATGTTAATCTAGGGCTGCTAGATAGATGAAATTATGCTTTTATAACTGTACCACCTAATGCATCTACCGGGTTCTCAATGCATCTACCAGGCTCTTCGTATCTTAAGACTGCTTGGCCCAATTTTAAACCCACCGCCTCCACCTTGGCCACCCCCACCCCCTCCACCTCCACCTCTATCTCCACCACCTCTGCCACTGCTGTCATCATCATTAGAAAGTCTCCCTGAATGGTCCTCCTTTTCTACCTTTCTTCCTTTTCTGAGGAACAGTTATTACATTGGCCAGGTTCTAAGAGGGAGATTCAGTGGATTAAGGGTGGTGAACTTGGCCTTGGGCAGGTGGGAGGAGGTGGCATGGCCTTGAACTGGGCCAGGCCAGCTGTGATGTGAGTATTCAGACCTGGCTGTCCCCACAAATCACACTTGATCTAGGGTAACTGAAGCTGGGGGTAAGGAAGACACTGCCTTGGGCTATTCCCCTTAAATTCCTATGGAGCTTCCAGCCTTTGGCCCATCCTGGCTTCTGAATAAACAGAAGCTCTGGTCTTTACTTTCTATAGCTCAGAGAGTAAAATTAGAGCACTGTTTACTTTTGAGTGCTAAGAGTGAGAAGACTTGAGTTAACACCAGACTCTACCATTACTAGTTATAGAATAGGGAGTAGGTTTCTTATTGGATTCTCAGTTTCCTCACCTATAAAATGAGAACAACACCACCTATATTATTAGGTTGTTGTGACAATTGAATGAGTGCATATGTATGAGGCTTTGGTGGGTGCCAGGCAGCACAGGAATGCTTTAAGTGGGGGTGCCACACACTGGGCGGTTGGCCGGGTAGCTGGTATGCAGAGAGCAAACAACAATTGGCATCTGATAAGGATGATGATCTCAGTCCTCCTTATGCTGTAAAGGGGTCACTAATGCTCCCTGATATTTTCCTTAGCTGCTGCATTGGGGATGGGGATATACATGCTAATTTTGTTGTTGGTGGTGAGGTAGTGAAAAGGGAAGGGGTAAGAAGGCCAAAGAGTCTTCAGGCAGAGAGCTGAGTCAGGGTGGGTTTCCCCAAGGTCTCCAGGTTTCCCCCACCCTCTGCCCTGCCAGCCGTGGCTACCTCCTCTGTGGCTTCCAGGGGCCATGTGGTCAGACTGGCTTGAGCTGAGAGTCTGGGCCAGTTTTGGATTTTTTTCACATTTGGAGGCTAGGGGGGTGGGGGTTTCTCCTGTAGCTGAACTAAAAGCCAAAACACCAGGGAAAATGATAGGAGGGGGGGGAAAGGGAAGGAAAGCAAGCCGATAATTTCCTCGAAGGATAAACATCCGATTTTTTTTTTCTTGCCCAAAATAAACATGCTTGCCACAAGGAATTAAAAGCAGAAGAGGGGAGGATGTGTCTGAGTTTGGGGCGGCTCTAGGAAGCTGACCTGCTATTTATCCTGCTCTTGGGCACCAATTACACTCTGGGCCTGGTGGCGTGAGCCCTGTGGGGAGAAGGACCCAGGCAGTGTTAGGTTCACACATGCTCAGGAAATCCTTCCAGAGCCACCTTCCATGACCATCCAAATGGACACTTCCTTTTTGCTTTGCGTTCTAACTGCTGGCACGCTTGTCTGCGCCAGTAGAAAAGAGTGGGGGACTTCCGGCTGTCTGGGCTGGCATCAAGTGATCTTCGAGAGAACAAGGTCTGGTGTCCATCACTAGGCAGGGAGCTGACTTTGTCAGTTGGGAGTGGACAGGACAATCCAACTTCCTCCCCATTTGCAAACTGTCTCCCACCCATGTGGCCTTCAAATCCCCACCACTAAAAGCTTCTAGCCAGTTGAGAGTGTGCACAGCAAGGGTGAGGGCTGGGCCAGGGTCTTCCTGCTTTCCAGCAAATGGGGGCATGGCTCTCAGAAGGCAGCCCCACTGATGTGCCCCTTTCTTCTGGGGATCGTAAGGCACGTGCCCACAGGAGTTGCCAATGTTGCTGTATTATAGCCAGTACAGGGGGTTATTAACTCTTGGAGGGAAAAATCGAGTGGAGGGGCATATTGTGGGCTGGGAGAGTTGAAGAACCATGATAAATGAGATGGTAGTAAAGGGGTGTCTCCCAGAAGTCCTTGGGTGGGCATGCCAGGAGACATCCAGAGGAAGGTCTGCACCCCAAACCTTCTGTCACAGATACTGTGGTTTTCTAAAGGCATAAATTAGATGATGGCCCCTGTCTTCTCCAATTAACTTACCATTTGGTGACTTTCCAGTGCTTTCAGGGCACAGCCCACACCTTTAGCATGGCTGCAAGACTTGGCTTGTTTGGGTCTTTGTCCAGCCATTCTTGCCCTGGCTGCACCACTAGCCTGTCATTTCCTGGAAGATGCCACACGTTCCCTGCCAGCCACAGGACCTCGGAGGTGTTCGCTCTCTTTGGCAGGCTCTCAACCCTGTCCCCACTCAGACTGAGCCCCTCCCCTGAAGCTGAACTTCGTGTCCTTTGAGAGGCTTTGCCTGAAACTTTACCGCTCCTCTGTTGTGAAGCTGGCCCTGTCCACCCTCATAGCCTGGACACTCTGTTGTAATTTGCTTGTGGTCATTGGATGCAGCTTTCCCTCCCTTGCTGGACTGAGCGCGCTGCGAGACAAGTCCCACGTTGTATCTGCCATGCTGTGTACATATCCTTGGGGTCTAGTGAACATCAGCTACCTTACCAGGTACCATAAGTATTGTTAGGTAAGCAGTGTTGGATACTGAAGCTGATAAACCAAA
>NW_004567119.1:21318798-21385941 GCF_000260355.1 Condylura cristata | reverse complement strand
GCGTCTTCTGACCTTAGGTCATATCTGAGGAACTAGAGGAGGGTGATTTGTTCAAGGTCACATAGCCTCAGTGACAGTTTGGGACTAGGAAGCCATCCCTTCCTTCATCTATTCTGACACACCGCCCACAACCACGTGTATGTGCAGGAAAGCCCAGCCGCCGGTGCTGGCCATTGGTAGATTTCATCTTGGTTTCTGAAGGAGAACAGGCTAAGAAACAAACCATCCAACCAGGAAGCCCTTGGTGACATTTTTTTTTTTTTTTAATTTGGAAGAGAAGGGTTCCCTATCCAGAGGAGGCTCCATAACCAGAGCACAGGTGCTGGACAAGTGGACACCTGCAAGGTGAAGTTTGAGGTCTGGAAGGCGTTTACCTCTTTTTGGAATTTTCCTTGGTTTCAATGGTTTTTCCGCCACTGAGCGCCAGGAAATCTGGTGAGTCCTGGTAATTCTGGGTCACAAACTGAGTGCTTGCTTCCGGTTCACTCAGGTGAAAGCGATTCAGAAATGTGTCCATATTCCAAGAGCCTGGAATGACAAAGGGACGACAGCGATGCAGTGAAGAATGTCACAGACTCGAGAGCTGGCCGGGGTCTTCAAGGGAGGCCAGCTCTGATTTATGGAGACAGTGGGCGGTCACATTGGTCACTGAGCTGAGGGGAGCAAGGGCGGTGGGTGCCCTCTGGTTCCTAACTGCAGGCTGGCCCCTGAGGTAGCAGCAAGCTTTGGAAGGGGCAGTGTTGCCAGCTTCCCCAGAGGACACTGGGGATTAAGAGTCCAGACAGGAGGACTCTCCCTGGTGGTGCAAGGGGTTAAAAAGCAGCACTGTGAAGTTCTTTGTACCTACAGCAGCAGGAGTTGGATCCCCAGCCAGGGAGCTGACCCACATGGTGTGGCAGACCTCTTCTGACCTGCCTGCTGCTCCCCCCAGCAGTGTAACTCCATCAATCTGCCTGTTCTGCTCCCTACTCTGTCTCTGGTGAATCCTCTCACCTCCTGCACCGCTGGCCTGTTCCCCAGTTCTTGTATCCATACATAAATAGATCTTTAAAGAAAAAATTAAAAACAAAAACAAAAAGAGTCTACACGGAGTCAAGGACTCCCAGCCTCTTTATTTAGCAGAACTCTGCCATCTCATTCACATGCAGAAAGGAAATGCCTAATCAGAAAGGTTGCCCACTTCCTCCACCTCCTCTTTTCTTGACTCTCCTGACCCGGTGAATGAGGCCTTAATGCTTCTTCTCTTCCTACCTGGTCATGCCAGCTGCTGGAACTGAGGGCGGCATTCTTTCAATGGCCTCCCCAGAACCCTAGAAATCCTGAGTGCCCCATGTCCCAGGATCCTTTCCCTGACTGGCTCCTGATCACCTGGGTCTTGGAGAGGAGTGGGGCCAGGGGGAGAGGTCCCAGGGGGGCTTCTCTAGATCCATGTCAAAGGGGACCCTTCTCAAGGGAGAACACTCTGGAAAGTGAGGGGTGGTGGTGCATGTTCTGGAGCAAGTTAGAACAAGCCTGGTAGTAGGGCAAGGAGGGCACAGCCCCGGGCACTGGGGAGAGGCCTAGGGAAGTGGTCAGAGGCAGATTCCCACGCTTTTGTTTCCCAAACCATGGGCCTCAGGCACCCTCAGCGGCCAGTTGCCAGATAAAATACAGGACGCCAGTAAAATTTGAATTTCAGATAAACAACAGATAGTTTGTTATTGTAAGTATGTCCCGCATATTGCACGGAGCATACTTATACTAAAAAATTTTCCTTGTTTATCAAAAATTCAAATTTAACTGGGCATCATGTATTTCTCTCTCTCTCTCTGCTAAATCTAGCAACTTTCCCTTGGTGGGGGGAGAGCTCAGGGAAAGACCTGGCCTGGAACAGAGCGGATAGGCCCTGGGACACTTAAGAACAGTAACCTGACATTTCCAGGCCAGCAGCTTGAACGTCCTCAAAGCCTGCCTGTACTGGCTGGTGGCCCCGTCTGGCCCCACCATCCTTTCAAGGGTGAAGGAAGCAAGTCCATTACAATCTTTGTTGCTTCACTTAACTCCCTGAGAGTTGTTTGCATTTCAGAGATATTTTCAAGGAGAGGATCAGTTCTAATTCCAACAAACAAAACACTAATACCAATATTAATACTAATACTAATAACAGAAGCAACACACCTCTACAGTGCTTCCTAAGTGCCACTTCCAAGAACCCTGGGCTATATCCCTTGGCACAGGGGAGGGGGCTTCCCAGGAAGCAGGGGTGGGGGAAGGGCTTCCTCAGGGTCCTACAAATCCAGTCTGGCCAGGTTTGGCCTGTGAGAAATGGGTGAACGGGGACAGTAAAAGTTCTCTTGGAGGAGGAGCTGCTGGTGCAGAGAGCCTTTCCTGTGACTGGGCCGCTACTTAGCCAAAGGGAGGAGGAGGAGGAGAGAAAGAGCAGAAGGCCGGCCTTTGCACCCAAGGAACTTGGCCGGCTGGAATTAAGTGATGTGACATGACTGTGGGGAAATGTGGGTCTGTGTGATGTGTGTGTCCTTGCATGTGTGCGCCTGCGTGCGCACACCAGGGAAAAGGCTCACGAGTGAAGTGGTGTGTGGCGCATGAGGGGACAAGGGGGCCTTCCCCACCGAGCAGGACAGGAAGGAACCGGGTGGCAAGGAAGGAATTGAAACTCATCACGAGATCTCGGCGAGCTGGTGGGAAGAAATCCCCTGTGCCCTGAGGGAGACCATGCTCCTCTCCCCACTGGTTCAGAAGTCCACTCTTGATTGGGCTTGGAGTGCCGGGGGGGGGGTGCTGGAGGGGGTCATATAGGTCCCATTTTCCATGCAGTTCTTGACCTTCCCAAATCCGGGACACAGGAGGGTATGTTTGGCTGTCAGCTGCTGGCCTCCTGCTGTCTCCTCCCCTGGCTTGGCTGACTCCTTATACCCCCATTTCCTGCCACAGAGGGCAGAGGAACTGACCCTGTACAAGTTCTAGAAGGAAGAGGGGTGAGTCAGGCCCTCCAGCTTGTGTGGAGAGATGGGGAGCTCAGAGGCTGTGGTTTCCGTGGTCACTGCATGGAGGAAAGCCCCATCCGGTGTGGTGCTCCGGCCCCTGGGACCAGGGAGCTGCTGCCACCAGGAAGAGGCAGCTCTGCTGTCGGTGTTGGGACCACTCCCCTTGCACCCGGGGCGCTCCCTGACAGACCTCTGCCTGGGACCAGGACCTGGGGTGGGGGGGCGGAGTGTATCCCAAAGGTCTCTGTGGTGGGAGGCCGGAGGGAGAAAGAGGAGGGCGGTGTAGTCTAGGGCCCCTACGGTGGGATGTGTGGGCCGGTTCCCGCACAACCTAGGAGGCGGTATTCCCTTTGCAATAAACCATAGGACCCTGGTTGTGTCGAGAGACCTTTCTCTCGCTCACTGGCCAGCGCTGATGAGGAAGATGCTAGATGCCAGAGATGTCCCAGACGCAGGCCAGGGGGAGTTAGGTAACTGACCTAGAGATGTTGGGGTGCGGGTGGCGTGCTGAGTTACCTTACACTTGGGAGAAGGTGACCCTCAGCTTTCGTGCTCACCCTTGGAGTTTGAGTTCCGGAACAGCTGGAACGCTCCAGAATGGCCCTGGGCCAGGTCTGGACAGTCACAACTTTCCACTCTCAGATCCCCAAGTCTGTAGGCCTGGCTGTACCCTGTTTGGGAGAGGCTCATCACGTGGGGCTGGACAGCCACATTGGGCCTGTCAGGGTTCAGCAGGCAGCTGCGGGACTGAGAAGGTGACACCACACCTCATCTAGTCCTCCTCTCTCACAGGACTCTGGAGAACGAGGGGGTCGACTAACTCCCTTGCCAGAATGTGGACACTTTAAGCCAAGGGGAATCTCAGAGCCTGGCATTGGAGACCCCCTAACACTGATGGCCACTGTCTGGGATCCGCCCAGCACTTCCCGCCCTGCCCTCCATGAATTTAACCCTAGACTAGTGATGAGCTAGGCCCACAAAGTAGGGCCTTGGAAGTTTTCAGCTCCCAGAGGAGGCTCCAGCTCAGGCCACACACCCCGGGGGCCCTCGGCAGGCCCCCTTGCCAGACTTGCCAACAGCGCAGCCTTCCCCGAGTGCCTGGCTCTTGTCAAGGGCCATTTCTGCCTGGTTTGTCACTTGGTCCTCCCAGGGCCCTCAGGTGTTTCCCTCTCAGCCTGGGAAGTAGGGGTCAGGAAGCCCCCATTTGGGGGGGGGAATGGAGAACAAGGGGGTCCTGAGCCTTGGGATGGGTGTCCTCTGCCTGCCCTGCTCAGCACCTCCTGGCCAGACTCCATGGCGAGGGAGCTGTTGTCTAAGCCAGCGGCCGCCCTCGTCCCTAGCCTCCCCCTGGGGAGGGCACTGCTGCTTCTTGTCAGGGGACATTGGCCCTGAAGAAAAAACAAAAATTGAACACCAGCCTAACAGCCGCCCCCCGAGCGCCCGGCTCAGGTCTGTAATTTGTCTGGCACTTCGCCGGGCTGGCTGCAGTGATGGAAGCGCTGAGCCTTGCTGCTGAGATTAATGATGTCCTGGCGGTGGTAGGCGGGAGGCTTGAGCCTTTTATTCTTTGTGCCATTAAATGACATCCAGAGACTTCCACTCAGGAGCTGAAAAGCCCTCGTTCCATCACATTCAATTACTTCTGGAGAATATTTGCTGAGTGGCTGATCCTGCAGCCTTGAGAGGCTTGGGGCAGAGGGGGCCACTTGGACTTTGTTGGGGATGCCAGGGGTCATCCCTGGGTGGTGGTGGTGGTGAGGGGTCATCTTAGTCTCCTCTGGAGAGGAGAAGTGGAGAGTGGAGGTACGGTTCCTCACTGCCCAGTATGTGATCCTCTGGGCACCTGGCAGGCTGCCTCTTCCATCCTGTGGATGGGGTACGCGTGTGAGGAAGGGCGGGAGAGGAGAGGAGACTTGAAGCTGTCAGTTCAGGGCCCCTGTTATCAATTTCATCATTTGGTGGTGGTTATGATTGGCTGGAGTTCTGGGTGAAATTTGGGGATTATCTGTGGTTTCTTGATGATTGTTCAGTATGGTCTCTGGCTGTTGATGCTTGGCTTGATTGGGGCATGCTCTGGAAGAGGCCGCCCGGGGCCTTCGGAGATTTCAGGTAGTTGCTAGCTGGGCGCCTGTCTGCGAGTTGCCCAGGATGGCCCCATCTGGGTCGCTGCCAGGCCCCCTGTCCTACCCGCTCTGCCAGGTGGGTGGGGCCCTTCAGAGGCAGAAGAGGGCCGCCTGACACAAGCCCACACAGTGACTCAGGGGCTGGGCCCTGGGGGATTCTGGGGCCTGGCCAGGTGAACCACCATGGGAGGTCATGGCGGAGGGTAGGGGCTGTTTTGCAGTGGGCTGTGTGTGTTTGTGTCTGTCTGCGCGTGTGTTTGGGGCTGGTCTCCAGGCCAGGGCCTCCTTCCCTCTGCCTCTGCCAACACCGTGTGCACCTCTCACTGCCACGGGACCCGGAGGATTTCCTCTCAACTGTGGGCCCTCGCATCAGTGCCTCCTACTGTTGATACTGCTCTGAGATCTGCTGCCTTCATGCCTTGGCCTGCGCCTAACAACTTTTCCCTATAACACCCCTTGTCTCAATCACCCACGGTGCCCTGAAGGCCTTTAGATGCCACAAGCAAGACTTAAACCTCAAGGTGTGGCAAGTCTCTGCCCGTCCCTCCTCTCTGACCCCAGGAGCTGCTCAACTCAGGTGCTTCTGGAGCTGAGGAGTCACGGCTGCTTGGCCGGGACCCTAGGAGCCTTCTCTGCTCCTCTCCGCCCATTTTCTCCCATTTTGCAAGGAATGGGAAACTTGGTGCTGCCTCCCCCCAAGCACCACCCCCTGCCCCAGGAGGCGGTGCCCTGGCATGGTCCGTTAAGTCCCCTGGCATTGTGGGACAGTCCTGTGCTCGTGGCCTTGAGTGGCTTCCTGGGCAAGCGGTGGCACGTCACCTCTTGGGGCAAAGAGGGGATTTCCCCAGCTCACTTGTGAGAGGAGCATGAGGCTGGCTCGTGACACCTCTGGGCAAGGTGGCTGAAGTGTGGCATGATGGAGAGCACAGCTCCCCGGGAATCTCCACAGAGCACTTTGCCACAACCTTCTCCGTGGAACGGGTACATGGGTGCACTTCCTCCGTGGCCACTGCTGCTGACCACAAACTCCTGGGGCCGCAGGATGGACTTGTTTCTTCTCTGTCCCCACACCGGGGCCCAGAGGTCTGGTGGTCTGGGTGGCGGAGATAGGTATGGGGAGTGTTGGTGACAAATGCCAAGATCCCTGCCGTCTGAAGAAAGTTAACTTGCTATCAACTGTGGACCTTGGCCAATGAGGTCACTCACTGTTCTGGGCCTCAGTGTCCTCACTGGATTTCGGTGGTGAGAGCCACTGTGCTGGGCCCCCTGCATGGCTGAGGGGAGGGCTGGCTGGCAGGAGGCTGTGTCAGGGCCGGGCCTTGGGACGGGGAGGATGTGGCTGCTGACGCTGTCATCGGTGGGCACGGCACTCACACCATGGCTGCCTTTTCAGGTGGTGAAGGAAGTTGATGATGAGGAACATTTGGGAATGTGGGGGTGTGAGAAGGTGCGGGTCTGCGCGCGCACGTGTGGCTTGTCAGTGTGCTTACGTGGGTGTGTCCTAAACACAAACACACTCATTGACTGAAAGTCTGCAGTGGGCTGAACACAGGACAGCTGGTGAAAAGGAAACAAAAGACAGAGGTGAGCTCTCCCCTCGAGGAATTTATAGTCTCACTGTGGAAGCAGGACTTAGGCGAGTGAAGAGCCATTGAGTAATCCCAAAGAGGGAAAAGCGGATGACTAAGGAAGCGCAACAAAAAGTTATGTGAGTGTGAAGAGACAGACATCAGTAAGGGGAGGCTGGGTCTGGCCCACTGAGAGAACACAAGCCTGTGGGGTCGCTTCGAAGGGTCTCGTGGAGATGACAAGCAGGAAAATGTTCTGAAGATAGGCCCGGAGTCCAGGTTTGGGGGTGGGAGAAACAGTATACCCAGATTGGCAGGCAGAGGCCGAGCAGTGCTGGGGGAGTGGGGTCAGGCTGATGAGAATAAAAGTAGATGTGAATGGTCACTGTGGCAGCGGGAGGCGTGAATGGACGCTGGGTGTGGGCACCCTCTCTGGGTGAGGACAGCGTGTCCAGTTGTTTCCTCTAGAACCTAAGTCTCAATGTCAAATCCAAAGCTGTGGAAGAAGGAAGATGTGTGGAAAAACCACTGTGAGTCACTGGTGAACCCAGAGGCCACCCGGCTTTGGGTGAGGAGGTGGGGAGCCCAGTTTATCACAGGCCCGTGATGAGGCCAGATCCAAAGTGGGGAAGGTGAAGTGTGGTCTTGGACACATGTGAGTGAAGCTGGCCAGCTCTGACCGCAGAGGTTTGGGCCCTTTGGCTTCAGCGCCGCCTCCCAGCCGCCTCCCCCCGCCCCCCCCACTCACCCCCCCCCTGCAGTCTTGCTTGAGTTTTTGGAATATTTCCCTCAACTCTCTGCGAGTTCCATTTAGCCACAGAGCTACAGCGGGCGACACCATATATTCATGGGAGCAGGGTCTGCTTGACCCCCTTCTGTGGGCACAGTGCCCAGAGCCGTGCACGCATGGCGCCTGGCATTGTCGGCGGTGGGGAGAATGGCGAGAGAGGCGGGAGCCGTGTAGTGGCGGGGGGAGGGGGGCTGGGCAGGTGGGATAGTTCAGGAACTAGGAGGAGGGGAGGCCCAAGTCCCTGTCCGGGCCCTTGCTGCGGTCTTGGACGCCCAAACGCGTTATAAGCCCTCCACCGGGAAGTGTGTGGGATTGGCAGGGCAAGCCAGGCCTGAGAGCTGCTGTCTGCATTTGTTTGGCAGAACTCAGGGTCAGGGGGAGGTGGGGAGCTCTGAACCTGGGGACACATCTGTTAAATGTCAGTCAGCAGTGCACTAGCCATTCCGACCCCTGCATCTTGATGATGAAGAAACTGAGGTCCAGGATGGACGCCTCATTCGACAACAAGGTCACACATGACATACCCCTGTATGTCACCCTGGGGTCACAGGACAAAGTGGGGCTGTAGCCTCTGGTTTGGAGTCATACTGCCCTGCTTCACAGGATCACACAGGCTCAACCAGAGTAAGCTCACACTCCGTTCTCGTTCAGGCCGTCACTCATGCCTTGGTCCCAGAGCGGGAGTGATGGCCACGGTCCTGGGCCGAGTCAGCCTTCCTTCGCAGATGCCCCTCTACCTGGCTCCTGCATACTGACCTTTCCCTTCCAATTTCTAGAAGCTATACTTGCTTTTCACCCAGGAGATACAAGTGGCTTTTACACCACCCATATCCCATGACAAACTCCTTCTGTGTGTGCCCTCCCACGGAAAGAAAACTAGACCACGGCAAGCCCCAGGGCCTGGTTCTCTGGCAGAATTCCATGCCCTGGCCTCCTGAGGCCTGTCCTGTCCTGGGCGTCCCAAGTCCCCCAAGCACTGCGCATGTGCCTCTATGAGCTCCAGGTCTTTGGCATCCCCATGTTGTGCAAGGGCCACTTCCGCTCTGGCAGTCAAACCGGGCTCCTCCACACCATGCATCTCCTGTCTCTGGTGCCCTCTGGTCCCCTTGCTTTGGTCCTACCTGCCTAACCCTCCAGGTGCATCACCTCCAGAGAGTGGTTTTTCTGTATTACTTCTCCCATGGGCAATATAACGGCTCTCTGAGCCATCCCCCAAAGCCACACCACTCCAGGACCTTCATCCTCCTTTTTCTCCTTGTATTGCCATCACTGCCTCCTGGCAAAGGCGCTCCTTCTCACTTAAAAAAAAAAAAAAATCATCCAGTCTGTGGTTTTTCCCAGGCCAAAGCTTCCTCCCTCCTTCACTCAAGGATCTCTTCCCTTCTCTGGGGCTGAGAATGTCCCCCCTCCTCCTCATAGCCTCAGGGTCAAATAGACTTGTAGATCATCGAGGTGCAATTCCTCATTTCTAGTTGAGGACACTAAGCCAGAGAGGTTTATTGATTTGCCCCCAAATCTACTGGACTGGAGATCAAGATGTCCCCACCCTGCATTAAGAGGCCTGCACACCCTTCTTGGCTGAAGAGAGCATGTGGTGCTGGCGGGAAGACACTCGTAGGAAGGACAGGGCTGTCCCTAAATCCAAGTGATCTCCGGTTGTTGTGCCAGAAACACACAATTAAGTGTTTAATTATAAGCTGCTCTACATTGTTATTTAAGTGTTTCCAAACTAGACTGCAAGGCCCTTGAGGGCAGAGGACATTCTCTGTGCCTGGGATCTTGTTCTCTGCAAAGCCCCTAGCACAGTGCTAGGCACGAGGGAGGCAGCACGTGGTGGCACCAGTACCCTGGACAGCTGGGGCTTTCATCTGGGAGGATTCTTTTTCCTCCTCCATTTCTGGCAGCAAATAAAACAGCCTGAAAGTCAAAGAGAACTGTATCCAGATGCAAGTCCAGTTTCTAAAATTTTCATAGAGATGAAAGGTAGGTGGTGGGGGTGCCCAACAAATCGTCAGGTTGGCAAAGATCCAAACGCACTAATAATGGGTTTTAGGCCTGATGGGGTTTCAGCTTCCTCGCCTGCTGCTACCCTGGCAGGAGGGGCCCACAGGCCACTGGGCTTTCTGGAGGCTGGGCTGGCATCAGGCTCAGGACGCCGGCCTTGGTGGGGGCGGGAGGTGGCTCTGCCCATTCCCCTTCGCTCTTTTCACCCTCCTCCTGGCACTGCCTAATGCTCCTTTTTTCCCTCTTCAACCTGCTACCCCTGAGAAAGCACTGGCTTCCTCCCAGGACACACTCTGTGTGTATGGCCCTGATGTCAAAGGTGGACTCACCGGCTGTGCCTTACTTCTTAAGACTCTCACAAGCGTGGGGACATCCTAGGCCAAGATGCTCATTCCCAGTCTCTGGACACTGCTGCGGCTGGACTAGTGGGAGGGGCTTCACGATGTCTTGGGAAAGACGGGGACTCGGGGACAGGAGAAACTGTTCACCTGGGCCAAACACAGTTTTCTATTCTCTTTCTCTTTGTATGCAGGCTTGGAAGTGCGTCTCTGGCCCAGTCATTGACACTGATTTACAGATTGGCAAAGGGCGAAGGGCACCGTGGGAGGGTGTACCAGCGGAAAGGTTGCTCCAGTTTTGTGCGTAGGGTGGCCCAACCTTCTGTGATTGGTGGGACCTGCTCAGCACACGTGAAGGGCTGGATCACTCAACAGTGCCTTTCTGGGCTCCCTGCTCCTCTCCTCTGGAGCCTGGGGCAGCAGGGTTGTGACAGTACCTTCCCTGGCTTCCCAGTGGGTAGAGGGTGGCCAGGGTCACTGGGTGAGAGGAGAAGGCTGACAGCACTCACTCTCCCACTTGCCCTCCTGCCAGTCTGGGGGATGTGCTCTTTGCTTTCTTATACTGGCATTTGCGCATTTCACGTCACCTCCCCCCTCCTGAAATTTGGGGAGGTGATAGCAAGCACAGAAATTACTTGCTATCTCCTTTTCCTGGCAAGAAATCTAAGGCTCAGAGAGGCGACAAGGCTCAGACAGGGTGAGGTGCGCCCCCTGTGGCCTGGCAGGGGTCAGGTGTCCATGACTCTTCCTGATTCCAGGCATTGGCACAGGAGGACCCAGGCCAAGAAGGCTGGGTTAGACGTTAGGAAGTTTCTGGGAGTGGGTCCTGTCCCAAGGGGCAGGAGGGCTACGCCAGAGAAGCTAGTGGCAGGGTGGGGGTGGGGGTGCGGGGAGCTGGCTGGGGGAGTCTTTACCCCCACCGCTGAGGTGGCAGACAGGTCAATTAGTGACCAATGAAGACAGACAGGTAGGGTGGCATTCCAGGGCCCTTTTTGCCCAGATGAGACTCAATTACAGGGTACAATTACCTGCAGAAGTACTGGGGGATAGCTGCCCGCACATGCCATGTAAAGTTGCAGGGAGGGGGCAGATGCTTCTTCCCTGGCTCCAGTTACTCTCTTTGGGACCTTGCCGTATACCTGCCCATCCAGCTAGAGCTGCCATCTTGGCCTGTGGGACCTACTTCTGGGGCGAACACCACATCTGCTGCCAACGTCTCCTTTGCGGCAATCATGCCAGTTTACAGAAGCACATCCTTCCGCCCCTGCCTCCCAAGTGCCTTGTCGGGTGGCGAGTTCCTGCCTTCCCCACAAATGCACCCAACATCCACTTCCACGCCGGAATCCACTCTGCCTTTGGAAGTCTTACCTCTAGTTTTATTTTCTTTGGGAAGGAGAGAGATGGACTTCTCTGGCTGAAGATAGACGAAGAACTGGTAGCGATGGAAGCCACTTTCTGCTGGCGGGGAGGGGGCCTGGTAGGCTGTGGGGTGGAAGAGGAGTGTGTGGGTCTTACCTCCCACAGAACTGAGGTGCTCTTGGATGCTCATGGATGCTCAGGGCAGGAGGAAAAGGGCCCTGGGGTCCCAGATCAGGGCTCGTCCATTAAAAATCATGAGGGTTTGGGCCCTCCCTGGTGGCGCAACAGGTTAAAGCACAGCACTGCGAAGTTACTGCAGGCCACTGCTGCACAAGTTTGATCCCCAGCCAGGGAGCTGACCCACATGGCGCGGCAGACCTCTCCTGACCCACCCGCTGCTCCCCTCAGCAGTGTATTTAGTCCATCTGCCTGATCTGCTCCCCACTCTGTCTCTGGTGAATCCTCTCACCCCCCCGCACCTCTGGCCTGTACCCCAATTCTGTATGCATAAGTAAATAAATCTTTAAAAAAAATCATGAGGGTTTATCTTTGGCAGAAGCTCATCTTCTGTGGCTTCATTTAAGAAGCACATTTTCGGGATGATGGGGGGAGGAGGTGTGGGTTGATTGAAAGTCTCCCGGCCTTTCTGGTGGTGGGTGTCGGTGGTATCCTCTTACTGCTTTAGTCTCTCCTCATGGATTTCCTGCCTCAAGAGAAACCCATCTTCCTCTGTGAGTGTTTGGCAGGAATTTTTATTTATTTTTTCAATATTTCCTTGTGAACTCAATCCCCAAAGAAGCCAATTTCTTGGCTGGATCTGGAGGATCTGGAAGTGGTTATGGGGGTGGGTGGGACTCTGTTCAAAGGTTTGATCATGGAAGTGGTAGGATTTGGGCGCTTGGGGCACTGGGAGCCCACTCAGGCTCTTCCGGAGAAGGTCCATCTCCCTCCTTTTTGCTTGCCTTCAGGGGACAGCTCTTTCTGGAGGAGTGGGGACATTGCTCCTCCAAATTTATGCAGGGCCCCCTGGACTTTTGCTGGCCATACTGGGCTTCCTTCCAAGAGTCCTGTCCCTCTTCTCTTTTGGAAGAGCCGAGAGTCTTTCTGGGCGTGGGAGTGGGTGGGGATGGGGGATTTTCAGTGAGGATAGGATGAGCTGGGAGGGAGCCATGGTGTGCCGTGACCACCTCCTTCTCCTGATCATTAGACAAGAACCACCTGCTTTTGGAGCTATTGGAAAGGTTTCCTAGGGTGCACTTCCGGCTGCACCCTATGGCCAGGGGAATTCCTGACTGTTCACTCTCTCCCTGGGTTTTTGCACTGCAGAAATGTGTGTGCGTGTGTGCGTGTGTGTGCTCCCAGCGTGAGGATAGCCCAGGCGTGCTGGGAGCTATGTGAGTCTGGCTAACTTGGGGTCTGCACTGGGGCAGGGGCTGAGGCTCTTTTGGAGGGCCTCTGTCAGGATGCGTACCTCCAATGCTGAGACAGACATGTGGGCACGGGTGGGAAACTCTCATGCGAGTGGAAGGCAGACACGTGCTCCCGCCAGCTGCCCGCCAGGCTGATGGGGACGTGGTGGCCAGGCGCCCTTGAGAGTGGGCATGTGCCACGCTGCCAGAGACTGGTGACCATGATTTTGGGTGGATAAGGCTGCTATTGGAACGCACTGGTTCTATGTAACTGGGAATTTATCCTCAGGGGAGATGGCGAGTAACTCCTTTCACTGGGAATCCCTTTTACTGGGAAGCTTTCCTGTAGCATCTCCCTTCTGAAATTACAGATGAGAGGTCTGAGGAGGAAGGGAATGGGACACACCCTGAGCCACCTCTTGGGCTGTGGCTACCTGCTCTTGTCAGTGGCGTCCTCACCACTGCCTGGTGGGCATCACTGGCATTTCTCAATGAGCAAACAGGAGCTCTGAGGGGTTGGGTCAGTCAGTGGAGGGGCTGGGATTTCAATCTAGGTCTATCTGGCGCCCACGTGTCTGGCTTCATAGAACCAGGGCCCAGGCCACCACCTGAGCCACCCCCTGGGGAGGGGAGGATGGGAGTGAGGCTGGGTTGGGGAGGGAGAAGGACACAGGAGAAAATGGAGGTTTATGTATGCAGTCATATCCTGGGGCTGGGGCAGGGGAAGGGGAGCGGCAGGCACAGGGAAGGCGGTGACCCTACCAATTCTACTGCTCAGAGAAGGTCCCAGCACACCTCTGTGTTTGAATTGGGCTCCCTCCTTCACTGGTCACATGACATGGGATGCGGGTGGGTCTGACAGCCTCAGTTTCACGCCTTTAAAGTGGAGCTATTGATGGCAATGACCCTAAGAGGCAGTTTGAAGATTACACCAAGCTGGGCTCGGTGCTGCAAAACATCAATGTGAAGTTGTGTTTTGTTCTCATGTTGCCTTGGTTGGGAGAGGGCACTTGGAGGGTCTTACTCACCTGTTAGCTCCTGGCCCTTAATCTTTCCTTTCTTCATGTCACTGCCCTGCAAAGAGAATAGACACAGACCTGGGTTATTCCCGTGTCAGCCATCACTGTGGGGTGCGTTTGTTCTTTTTCTGAGAGAGTGAGATGGAGGAGGGGAAAGATGGATGGCTGCTTGGGAGAGGCCTGGGAGGGTGCTTCCACGTGGGATGCCCCCCTGCACCGTGTGCCTCCAGACTGGGCACTGGATGCAACTCTCAGCCTGTGGGTACTGCTTGGAACTAGGCAGGCAGTTCCCACTCGGAACTGGGGCCTTCGGCTGCCTGAGCGATCGGAGGGTATGGAAGGTCAGTGCCAGGCCAGACTGGTCTTGATGGATCTGGCCCAAGACCCTGGGCAGATTCTTTGGCCCTGGGACCTCCTCAGCCATCCCCCTTCTCTTCCTTCCCTCCCTTCTCCCCTCTGCTCGGTGTCTGTGGGATAATGAGGTGAACCTGGGGGCGGGTGCTAATTATTGTTTGTGCAGGACTGGGAGATGCTCAGATGAAAGGGACTGGAGCCGGGCCCCTGGGTCCGTGCCACAGCTCAGGGCCCCGGGCCACGCCAGGCAGCCCTGCAGGCCCTAGGTGTGGGGTTTTATAGCCTTAATGATGGTGATTAGCGTGGCTCTTCATTGATTCTGCCAACACCTAACTGTGCCCTGGCCACCTTTCCACCAAGCCCTTCCTGGTGCAGCCCCTACTCTTGGCCCTTATAGAGCTTCTCTGGAGGGTAGCTGGGGAGAGCTTAGCCATGGTGTGTAGGGGGGATTTGGGTGGGGAGCTTGAGTTCTCATTTCAGTTCTCTGTGGAGAATCCCTGGGTCAGCTGGGTGACCCAACCCCTCACAAGGCTTACTTTTTGCAAATCTAAGGCCCCACTCCTCTATTGACACTCCCCTTCTCCCCGATTCTGGGCTGCAATTTGCCACCTCTTCTTCCTGCTTGAGGCCTCCTCCCTAGAACATCTATTTCCACAGGTTCAGCCCTGGATCTAAGTTAGCTTCGGTTGGGAGAAGGGGCCAGACTGGAGGGAAGGGCCCTTCCACCATGGGGTCCCCTTCTGACTCTGTCCCCTTCACCTGAGCAGGTGAGATCTCTGTCCATTGACATCTTCCACTCTTTCTCAGCCTGCTCTTGTCAGCATCCAGACAGCCACCATTCATTCCATGGGCTTAGCAGAACACACTCGCCCTAGTACTGGGCCTTTCCTTATCCAGGGTTGGCATGGTGCCCAGGTGTGGCCAGGGGCTGAGATGTGAGAGAAAGGGTTAGGGAGCGGATACTGGGCTCTCCCAGGAGAGAAGGTGAGGCCCCAGGCCTAGCAGCCACTGTCCCAAAATAGCTTTCTGGTCACCCTAGCAAGATTGAGAGATGGGGGTTGAGCCAGGGAAGCCCAGCCCAGCCTGTTCTGCTCTGTGCTTCCAGCCTCCCCTCATTTCTTTCCAAGTCAGCCCAGCCAGTGGTTTGTTTAAACAAAACAATAGCAACCTAAGCTGGCTGTTTCTCTCTTCAATTCCCCACAGACTCGGGTCCCACCCAGAGTGATAAACAGGCCTTTCTGAGCTCAGAGAGGGGGTGCGGGTGGGGGGCTGGGCCGTAAGGTCAGGGAGTTGGTTTGTGTAGAGCCTTGTGGAAAGTCTGATCTGTAGCCTTGATCAGGGTGGGGAGGCACTCCTGTCCCTCCCTTTCACTCTGGGGAGACTCTTCTCATCAATTCAGGCCAGCTTGGCCAAGACACAGGCAAACTCTCGGGTTTGCTGAATAAAGCCGTTGGCCCTTCCGGGCTAGCCGCTGCCCCAGCTCCGTCAGGGCAACTGTTGAGCGAGAGGGTACTGATGGTCTGACACTCTTCAGGCCCCTCTGGAGTGTCTCATGTGGACAGACACTGTTCCTGGGGTAGGAAGAGAGGGAAGGAGGGCTCTGAGGAAGGGCAAGGTGGGTCAGTGTGGTCAGTGTGGCTGGCATTGAGTGGAGTTGGGTTGAGTGAGAATCAACTAAGCTCCCTTTGGCCACAAACCTTCACTAACCTCTTGGGGATAGGAGTAATGCAGGGTGGCTAAAATTTCTATCGCAAAATCAATACCTGGGAGGGGACTTAGGAAACGAAATTCAAAGAGTGAGAAAGTTGGTGATCCCAAAGAGAAGCTCTCAAGTCTCTGATCTAGGGTGTTGTCTGTGCGTTTCCTGTGGCATCATGAACAATCCCATCACTCTTCCAGGAAGTGCTTACTTTTTAGAAGACCATTGTTAAAATACAACATGCACATATTACCTGGAGGACTGGGGTTGTGGTAGAAATAGCCACTCAACACCCAATATGAAAACATGAGCTTGCCTCAAACATCCTGGGTCGGAGTATCACATTAGAAAGCTGGACATGTCTGGGGGGTGGGGGAGATTCAGGGACATTTCCAGAGGGGAGCAGGGACAGCCATTGTTTGAGTGCTCCCCAGGGAGATGGCACTGGGTCCATCCCTGAGGACAAGCAACAAGCCCGGTGACTGAGGAGTACACACCCCACCTCTGTCAGCCTAAGCCTTGGAGAGCCCTGCAGAGAGAGGATGGGACAGCTGAGCGCTGCCTCCACCTGTCTCCCCGCCCCTGCCCTCCTCTTGGCCCCCCCGGGGTGTGCCTTCTCGCTTCAAGATGAGGCCCTGATTCAGATAAAACCGTTCCCTTACTGCGGCAAAGACAGGCTGACATTTTCAAAAGGGACTGTCTCAATGCTAAGGTTAAACAAAGGAAGTAATTATAATCGAAATTACAAACAGCTTAGAAATGGTTGTGTTACTGATCCTCAAGGACACAAAACAGGCCAGGATGGGGTTTCAGGATATTAGGAGAGGGGCACTCGAGGTGTTTGGCAGTGTGCATGGGAGGACATCCGGGACTCCTGGAGGAAAGTATCAGGGGCTGTATGGCTTTGGGAAGGGAACTTTCCTTAGCATTCTCTGGAAATGGGTAGTCTGATGCCCATCGCCCTATTGGCAAGGGGAGGCGGACGGATGGCAAACGGCTCAGTGGGCCCTTAAATGCCCAGGATCTAAGAATAGTCCCTCTCTTCTCTTAGAAGTAGGTTCCTAGAGCATGTGTGTCTGTGGCTGCACACACAGCACACGTGCCTGATATGTGTGCACGCGTGAGCGTTCACACGTGAGTGTGCACGCGGGGAACTGCAGGACTGCCTGGTACACGCAGAGGCACTCGTTCTAATTGTGGGAGAAGCGTTTACTTTATGAACACTGGCTAAGAATTTCTACTTTGGTGGCACATGAGGTTTCTTTCCAGCTGTTGCCTTCCTCGGAGTCGCCTGCTTCTCTGTCGAGGCATGTGAGATACTTAAGAAAAGTTGGGGCTGGACTGAGAGCTCCAGCAACCCTATTTTGGGCTAGGGTGAAGCAAGCTGTTGCAAGTGGGATTTGTTGGTGACCATCTCGCTGTTTCAGGCCAAGGGGAGCACAGTTGGAAACTGGGAGTCCCTGCCTGCCCCCAGTTATTTTATAATCCTAATGGGTTTTTAGTCATTATTCTCCAGGAAACTGACCAAGCAACAGATCTCACTGCAGCGCTCCATGAGAGGAGGGCTCATTTCACAGGGAAAACAACAACAACAACAACAAACAAACCCAGAGAGGCTTCAGCTTCTCTAGGGCACGGACTGCAGCCTCCTACCTTTGTAACCCTGAGTCTCTTGCACGCAGCAGGGGTAGGAGACAAGGCCATTGGCACGTTGGCGCTCAGCGGCTCAAAGTCCAACCTGCTTTCTCCCGGCCCCAGGGTCGCCTCACTCACCACCTGTGCAGTGGGCAGACGTGATGGGCCGCTAACGGCCGCTGCGATAGATCTTGACCAACAGCTAACGGGAACTGGCGCTTGGGCGCTCCAGCTCCTCATCCTTTGGAGCAGTGACCCAGTAGCAGAGTTCAAAACCTGCTCTGGTCCCTACAGTGTTTGCTCATGAGCCCTGACTGGGTGGCTTTCTTTTCCTCTCTACCTTCCCTACTCCTTTACTGGTGCTCCCTTGTGTCCCCTTGCAAATAAGCTACTCTGCAGTGGGATTCTCCTCTCAGGTTCTGCTGCTGGGAAAACTCAAGCTAAGTAACACCAGTCCATTGAATGTGTGGCGAGATGGTGAGTGAAGACGTTGCCCAAGGTGCCACTGGAGCTGGTCTTGCTGCCAGGGCTAGATGTCCTGACTCTGTCCAGGCCTCTTCCCATGTGACCACTAGACAAAGCCTACTGTGAAGGCCCAGACCACACTGCCTTTTGCCTCCCGGGTCAGGTCCTAGGATTCCCTGACAGTCAGTCCCTGAGGTATTAAGCCTTTGGAGGATCACAAATACATGAAATGAAAGTCACCTCTCTCCTTTGCTTACTGCTCCCATGAGGACAGGCAGAAAGCCACATTTCCTGAGAACTGAGGGTGCAGTCTGGGGAAACCCCTTAGGCCTCCTCTTTGAGACATGGTAGCCAGATTCAGTTTGTGAGGAATGGAGGGTAGGGAAGGAGGCTCTCTCAGACTGGACCTCATTCCACTTCAATTACCTACAGGCAACTACCCGCCCACCTGGACACTCGTGGAGGCCCCAGGTACTGGGCTCGCTGACCCTGGGAGCACAGAGTCAGCAGCACATTTCCTCGAGTGCGAGGGAGATGATTTAATCTCTTCACCCACCTCTTCCCATCTGGGCAGCAGGATTCAATCACTCCTGCCCGGCTAGCTGCAAATCCCAGCCAGAGTGGGAAGTTTCACTTTTTGATCTGGGCGGGGTGGTTCTCATCAGAAGAGTCCTGAATTTGAAAGGTGAGATACAAAAAGATGTCACAGAGATAAGGGAGAGCGAAGGGAGAAGTGAACAAAACAGAGCACTTAGGAGAATCAAGGGAGAATAGAAACAGAGTTCCAAGCTTCCTGACACTGGCACCGAATGGGAAAGCTCCCTGCTGTTCTGCACAGCTGCCTGCAAGCTGCCAAGTGGCAAAGGATGGAGGGAAAGGCACAAGATCGGGAGTGCTACCCAGCAATCTGTGTATTCTGCAATTAACAAGGGGGAAGTACATAGAAGGCACTGACAGCTCCCTGCTCTGAGATCTTCAGAGGCTGTGGCTGCCAGGCCATTAACACCATGCTGGAGAGGGCCCAGCTCCAGAGACTGGAGCCTGCTCCAAGGGAAAGGCTGTGTGGTCAATTAATGTCCTGGTCTGCTCTGCTCTTTTGTCATGTGGCTAGGGAAAGGAGGGCTGTCCACTGAGGCGGACAGATGGAGCCCTTGGGATGAGGTGGGAAGGAGGCACAGACCTCAGCCCTCCTGGGAGCCAAGTGCCTCTAGACTCCATGGTGTAAGGTGGCTAATTATTTTGGGCACCCATTTCCCTCAAGAAGTGTCAACATCAAAGTCCTGATAGGCTTCCTTCTGGCACCGCCATGGCAGTGGGGGCTGCATGATGAGTGTGCCAACAGCGAATTCTGGACTGGCAACAGGATCTGCAGGTTTTGATTTTTGCTTTGACTTCAGAGCTGGAGTCAATTACTTCTTTGGGTCTCCAGAGGCCAAAATGGGGTAGGGTGGAGGTGTGGCTAAGGAGAACTGATTTGATTCTCGGAGTATTTACCCAGGATGAGAAGAGCTTCTCCAAAGGCTTTGTCAGTCTCTGAGAGGCAAGATTTCCCAAGACCAAGGTTGTGGCTTGAAAAGTACCGAGGGGCCCTCCCTGGTGGCACAACAGGTTAAAGTACAGTACTATGAAGCTATCCAAAGCCACTGCAGCACAAGTTTGATCTCTGGCCACGGAGGTGACCCACATGGCACAGCAGACCTCTCTTGTCCTGCCCACTGCTCCCCTCAGCAGTGTTTTTCACTTCATCTGCCTGCTCTGCTCCCCATTCTGTCTCTGCTGAATCCTCTCACCTCCTGCACCTCTGGCCTGGACCCCAGTTCTTGTATGCATGAATAAATAAATTTAAAAAAGAAAAGAAAAACACAGGTCCTTTGTTCTAGGCCACATGGAGGCACATGGGGTTCCTAAATCAGTCATCCTGTCTTGCCTCTCTCCCGCTTTCTTGCTCTGTGTCTCTCTGATAGTATTTAGTATAGAGTTGGCCTTAAGGAAGGATAGCAGGGGAGATGAGTACCTAAATGAATCCATGAATGAAAAGCCTTGTGTTGGAGACAGCAACTGGATGAGACACATTTCATACATTAAGGAGCTCACCATCTAGTGAGGCAGACAGATCATAAGGACAGATCTACCACAGGCCTGGCTTGATAATCGAGGTACGTAGGACACGCTGCAGGAGCATAGGGGAAGACATTACTGCTAGGGGGTGGGACGTGGGAGAAAGTTGTTGAGAGGAGCTATACATTTTCGGGGCCTTGAAGGAAGAGTAGCTTTTCAGTCTCCCAGTGGACAACATAAGGAAGGGCAGCTTCACGTGAGGAAACTGCTTAAGCAATGTATAAATATGTAAACAAGATATGAAGAGGGCAAGTGGGGCTACAAGAAGCTTGAGGTGAGACTGGAAATGTAGGCTGGAATTAGGCAATGGCCGGCAGATTATGATTTGCCAGAATCAAGGCCACCAGTAGCCTGAACTTTGTATCCACAGGTCCTAGGCAAGACATTTTGTTTACCAAATGCTGTCCCAGGAAGCTCATGGGGGAGGGAGGGGGGAGTGGGGGTGGGTGGGTGAAGGAGTCACCTCTCTGGTCAAGAATGGGGCCAGACTTGGAGACCAGACTGCTCTGTGGCTGGCCAGACCAGGATGGAGTGAGCCCTGTTGCTCACTCAGAGCAGGGCGTCTGGGACTCCTACACCATGCACTTCCCTTTTACTGATAACTTCTCATTTCAGGTCATTAAGGTACTACATGTAGATTGAGGAAAAATAAAATCTGGAAAGAGAGAGAGAGAGAGATAGAGATAAATAGATAGATAGAGAGAGAGAGAGAGAGAGAGAGAGAGAGAGAGAGAGAGAGAGAGAGAGGAATACCCAGGACTAATCACTAATCCACATGGAGCAACTTCCCCGAGTATCTTGGGCTCTTCCTCTTTCCCAAAACTTCTTGTCACACAGATGCACCTTCTAGCCCCTGGACCCCTCTGGGGCCTGCTTTGCTGGGGTGCCCCTCTGCTTTCCCTGGGGGAAACCTGCTGAGTTCATTTGCACCTGTGAATTTCAGAGGCTTGTGGGCTGGCGTCTCTGCAGTGCTTTCTGTGGCAGGGCGCCCATTCTCTGGATGCTGCTCCAGAGTAGGGTGGCAGGAAGGGTGGGGAGGTAAAAGGGAGTAAAGAACACAGTGATGGGCGCATCAAGACGGCTCCACTTGGAAACTGACAAGGTATGGTAAAGTAGGTTGAGAGCAAGTGTCAAGAGTTGCTAGCTAAATATAATGATCGTGCACCCATGTCAGTTTCGACTCAGGAGTGCCAGTTCTAGGTGCATGGAACAGAAGCTGAAGCTTTCTGTCTCAACAACAGGTGGCTGGAAATGCCTCACTTATCTGGAATCATGGAGGGAATTGGGTGTTTTTCATAAACACATTTCCCTGATCTCTTGAATCTCCTATTTTTAGCTCCCCAACTCTTTTTATCTTAACTGTTTGGGATAGTGATCTTATTAAAATGCTAGTTCTTATCTTCTTAAACACACATGGAGAATACCTTATATAATTTTAAACACCACTGCGGTTGTCACAGAAAATAACCAATTTTGTATCCTGCCACGGCATCAGACTGCAACGCTAAGAGCAAATAACAAGAGCAGGCCGTTTTGTCCACTTCACGGGGGGTCAGCAGTGTAAGTTTATGCACTGGTCACTACGCAAAGAAGGCGCAGCCATGTCTTGCGAGGCATGGCCAACGTGGTAGGCATCCTGCCAAGATCTTTAACCAAGTTAGCTCCCTCTGGCCCAGGACCTCCAGGAAATTTTCCACTAAGGAAAAGTGAGCCTCTAGACACTCCCCCCCACCCCCACCCCCTCCCCGGGGCACCCACTTGGAGGGGACAGAGAGACACTGTCCTGCTCAAGGTGCTGTGCTACATGGTCTGATTTTTGGCAACTTCAGGAACTAGGGAAATAGCGCCAGTTAAAAGTAGCCCCACTGCATCAGTGACTGCACTGTTAACACAGCCACTCTAAAGGGCAAGCTGGGCTTCAGTCCAATGTCATTACCAATTAGCTACCTGGCTTTGAGCAAGACACCTAATTTCTCCGCGTCTCAGTTTCCGTACCAATAAAATGGCGATGATAATGATACCTGCGCCCTGATTTCCTCATACAGTTGTTGTGAAGATGAAGTGAGGAAATGGAATATTCTGGAGTCCTGCAATGCTGTCCAAGTGTAGGGGTCACTGCGGCTCCAGGGGCTCAGTGGAGGAAGGAGCAGGGTGTGGTTGTTGTCCTGGGGTGATGGGGGTGAGGTGTGAGGTTGGCAGTTGGATGGGGAAGCTGAGGCGAGGGGTGGGGATGGGGACACTCCTTCCTTAGCCTGCCACCCTTTGAGCCCATCCTGCAAGCTCTTTGGCTGTGGCAGCTCCAGAAGTTTCCTGGCAGGGTCAACCTCTTGAGGCTAATGGCTGCACCATGGGCTCCAAGGCTACTCAGCTGTGAACACGGGGCCCTTCCTGCTGGGTCTGCACTCACCCAGGGTGCTTGGGGCACGTGGCACATAATGTTTAGTAATATGCCTTGATGAGGGGCATTAATATCTCTTAATGACACCATCTGAGCCGGCCTCCTTCCTTCCCCCACTCCTCACTCCTTTGTCTTCCCCAACCCCACGGAGAGGAGACACGGAGACACGTCCTCACAGACAGAGCGACTCAGAGTGACACAGAGGAGAGGGCTGGGAGGAGGGGTCTGGTGGGGCAGGGGAGAATCCTGGGGGAGGGAGCAAGGAGGATGGAAAGTTGGCCAGAAGCTGCTTGGTAATGGGAGAAGGGAAGCAAAACAGTGGCAAGACTTTTCCAAAACTGGTGGGAAGGGATAGGAGTGGCAGGGGGTGAGAGAGGAGGGGCTGGACTAGGAGGAGCCTGTCATGCCCCATCCAGGGGAGCAGGGGAGCAGGAAGGTGGGGGTCTGCAGGTCCTTGCTCTCCACTCCAGCGCTGGGCGTGAGACTCAGAGGGGAGAACAAGAGTCACTTGTGTCTACGCACGCTCATACCCCACACACACACTTACACACATGTTCACACAAACAAGCCCAGGCAAACACCCTGACATACCCTTCGACACACATGTCCACACAGTCACCCACACACAACACACAAACTCACATGCAAGCTCACATTCACACACAGGCTCACATACACTCACTCACCCCTGGCTCACACACACATGCTTGTAAACTCTCCACATACGTGTTTACACATGCCCACATGCGCATGCCTGCACACACTCTCCCACAATACTCTTTCACACACGTGTACTCACATGCTCTCACAAAACACACACACTCCGATACACATAAGCGCACACAACACGTGTGAATACCTTTACACACACACACAATACACTGAAATATAGACACTTGTTCACACACGTTTTCACATATAATCGCACGCGCTCTCTCCAGGGCGGCCCTTCAGTGGAGGTATGCCAGGGGCTGAACATGACGGGAAAGAACTAGGGTGAGGGAGCGCTTGGGAAGGGGTCTGCGGCAAGGCTGAAGCCCCCTGCTGTGGGGCTGGGGAAGGTGGGTGTGAACATCTCCAGGCCGCTGGCAGGAGCCCAGGACCCAGAAGAGCTGCCTGAGGTCTGTGAGGAAGAACTGACAGAGTCTGAGTGCCAGTGGGGTGGGGAGCTGGTGGGAGAGAGCCAGCCAGCAGTGGGGTGTCTCTGCCATGGAAGGAGTTGCATGTCAGCATGCTCCCTTTCCCAGGCAGCAGCAGAACAATTAGGAAAGGGGTACAGTAAATCCCCCAAACAACTACAGGGCTTGGGAAACTGCAGCCTAACCGGAGGGGTGGGAGCTACAAGTCTGCTCTTCAAGCCTGGCTCTTATCCCTCCATCTCTAGCTCCAGCAGCCAGTCTTTCTGGCTGGGTGGCTACAACCCCGGGAGGGAGGAGAGGAGGAACTAGGGAGGACCAACCAGTGGGGGCGGGCCCTGACCTCCCAACTCCAGCTGACAGAGAAGGCCTGCAGCCCCTGCACCCACAGCCACCTGGCCTGGGGCACCATGTCCCCTGGGGCTTGTGAATGGTCAGCGGGCGTTGCTAGTCTGAACATGGGGGTGACTGTGAGAGCTGCATGGGATCTTCAAGATCTAGAGTAGGGACAACTGTCACCAACAGCTGTGACGGCTTCTCAGAGTGCCTGGCTCATGCTCTAGCTCTTCTGTCTCCTCAACCCCTCTCTGTGTCCCAATCTGCACTCCAGTGCCAGTTAGGAAATGGACAGCTGTCTCTGAGCAAAGCTGCTTTCCATAGACCAGGTCACTCTGTCTCCAACCCCAGCTCTGTGAGCCACTCTGAGATGAGCTTGGGATCGTGAACCCAGATCACAAAGGTGTGTGTGTGTATGTGTGTGCATGTGTGTTTTGTGTGTATTCTAGAGGAGGAAAGCTGGTGGCAGTTGGGTTCCTGGGCTGTCCTCAGCTTCGTTGCCCTGATTTGCCCTAGTTCAGGCTTGTGTGCTTGTCTCTAGTGGAAAGAAAAAGCAAAAATTCATACTTTGGGGCCTTCTCTCTCTCCCCCCACCGAAGGGCTGCCTTGTGAAAAGGAATGACGGAAAACAAGGGGAAAGCAAGGAGAGAGGATAGGAGGGAAGAAGGAAGGCAAGAGGGACTTTCTGGAAGAAAACTTGGGGGTCAGGAATTTTGAGCAAAACAAGATGCTGGCAAGACTGGGAGACTCCATGAAACTTTGCTCACTAGAAACTGTGACAGAAGCAGTTTAGGTCTCCTTTCAACCACATCTTGCTTTTTACAGAGCAACTGTGAGCAGCACCTGTGAGCTTATCAGAAATGCAGAATGCTAGGCTCCACCCCAGACATAGTGAATCAGAATCTTCCTTTCAACAAGAACTTGAGGTGACTCAGATGTACGGTTAAGTGCTGGAAGCACGGGCCCGGAGTCCTGCTCTCAGGCCTGTGGCCTGCTGTCTGTCACCCAGTTGCCGGGCCAGGCAGGGGCCTCCTCAGCAGATCTGCGGTGGCAGCAATAGTGGGAACCTTCTGAGCCCTTGTCCCTGATGGTGGCTCCTTTCTGGTCTCTTCCAGGCTCTAGAGTCCCTGGTGGTCACCCTTTCTGCGTCAGGGCCTGGCTGAACCATCGGGACTGAGGTGACCCCAGCCCTTCAGTCAGATGATTGGGACTGTGTGGGCCCCTGCATGGTCAGAGGAGGTGGGAAGACCAGGAGGGGCTGGGCTTGGCCAGGACCCGAGATAAGGGGTCCACAGGTGCCCTCTCTCCCAGTGAGTGGCATTACTCACTGTTCTGAGCTTGGAGGTTCTGGAGTTGGGTAAAGCAGTGTGTGGCACCCCTGGGGACACTGTTGGAAGAGATCTCCGGGGTATGTTTGACATGCCCACGATGCTCCCTTCTCCTGACCATGCTCCCCACTCCTGAACCTATTTGAGGGGGAAGAATGTTTCAGGGACCTCCAGGAAGGGGGAGGCTGGAGACCACGGCTGTCTTGTAGCCCACAGGCCAGAGGAGGCAGGTTTACAGTCCAGTCTGTCCTATGCCCTGGGCCCAGCGGGCCTCAGGCCAACGGAGGGCCTCAGTTTTCTCTCCTCAGAGTTTGCCATTTGTCCTTAGGTTCCTTGGCTACGCCAGGGCCCATGCCATGTGCCTTTGTGTCCCTGTCTACCTGTGTCAAACCAGGCTCATTTGTCTGGGTCCACGGAAGAGTGTGTGTGGCCACTGGGGTCCAGTTGTCAGCTGGGACCAGGCTCCCTCCCATTGGGTTGTGTCACCTTTTACAGTGCCTGGCAGGCAAATGCCAATCTGGAGAGCTTGGCAATTACAATGAAAAAAACAACTGAGACTGAGCTCAATCAACTCCACCCTGACCTCACAGTTGGTCCCATCGTCTCCAGCATGCTTCAGGGCTGACATAACCCTGGAAGAGGGAGGGGGGTCACGGCCTGCTCTGCCAAGGCCATCTGAACCTGGGGCACAAAGCTGTCCCTTTAGTGTGGGTGGTCACCTGTGAAGGGCCCTCGGCTGAGCCCCCATGGGCCAGGCCTGGCACAGGGATTAGGCTGCCAGCGCCGCCTTCCTCCCGGCAGGTGGAGACCCAGCTTGGGGCAGTTGTGCTGCTCGGATTCATCACCAGCCTCAGAGGGTGTTGAAATGTGTCTTTGCACAACTTTGAGGAGGGCCCAACAGTTCCAGGTGACGGTGCCCAGGGGCATGAGGAGATGGGAGGAAAGGGGATGGGGTGACAGCAGGGAAGAAGCCCAATCAGGGTCAAGGGGCTCAGAGATTTGGCCTCCACCATAGCTGTTCTCCAAGGCCTCTGGTCTGGGGTTTGGCCAGTCTCCTTCCAATCCTCTGGCTATGTGACTGGACCTTAGCAGCCTTCCACCCTAAGAGTATGGATACTAGGAAGCTAGGTCAATCCCTGGCTGTGCCACGGGGAGCCGAGACAAACTTCTCCCCAGAACTTTTTGTCGAGAGCAGTTAATTGCCCTGGCGTGGTGCACAAGCAAGGGGCCCTTAATGAATGCAAACGACAGCTGATTAATCTGCCAGCTCTGGAGCCCGCTCCTCTCTGTGGGGTCTGGCTACGCTCCATTCAGCCTCGATGGCCTGCACCAGCAGGGTGGGCTCCAACCTATTACCACTGGCGCTTCCAGCCCTAATGGGGAAGAGGGCAAGCCCCCGCCCCTCCTCTGCCCTCCAAGCCTGCCATTAGTGGCTGGCCCTGGAGGGGTGGGCTTGCCCCTGCTGGACTCTGTCACGGGTATGCTCCTACAAGGAGGGGGCAGAGCGCAAGGGGAGACCCAACCAGCTGCTCGATGGGATTTTTGTGAGGGGTTAAATTTAGGATGTGAGTGGAGGGCGTGGGCTAGACAATGGCAGGTGGTTTGCGTTGGGGTTACCGGCTGACTGTAGCCTTGAGAAAGCAGTCAGGCCATCGGATCATTCGCACTGTGTGAAAAGGCAGAGGGAGGAATCAGGGCCGGGAGAGAGTCCCTCTTTCCATCCCGGTTCACCTGTTCTGGCTCCCACATTTATTGGGCTCCTTCCGGCTTGGTGCCAAGCACTGTGCTGATGTGGGGGTGGCTACAGTCTGGCGGGACAAGGGAGTAGAGAGGTGATTACAGGTGTGTTGAGTGTGAAGAAGAGTACTGACAGAAGGCCTAGTCTGGCAAGGAGGGCTTCCTGGAGGAAGCGGGAATAGTCTTTTCACCTGACAGCAGGCTTAGCTGGGGAAAGGGAAGGAGAAATGGGCTCTTGGATGGAAAGGGTCCCATTTCAGCTACCAGGTTTGGGCTCCTTCAGGGCCTCCTCGTCCATCCCAAAGAAGCCTCAGGCCCTTAGTGCATCTCCTGGCACAGCGTGATCTCCCCACTTGGCTGCTAGTGGCAAGGGGAGGGAGGATTGGGGGTGGAGGAGCTTGAAAGGGAGAGAGAGTCAGGCCTGGAGTGGAATCTGTGGGCCTCCCCTGGGCAGGGGCCTCTGCCCCGAAGCAGCAGGAGTATTCCCTTGGGGGAGAAACCCCCTCAGTTTCTACTGCAATAAAGAAGGGCATGAGCTCTCGCTGCAGCTTCTAATGACGGGGTTAGGGTATAATGAATATCTGTGTGCTCATAAAACAGGCTAATGACCACCCTCATTTAATGGACCCCTTTAATCCTCACCCGTTCCCAAACCAGAAGGGACCATCCTGGGCTGAGGCCCAGAGTTGGTGACAGTCACAGTCCCTGGTTGTTTGGGGTGGGGGCCAGTGGGTCTCTCTGGAGGTTGGCTGCCTTTTCCTCCTCCATTCCTTATCTGGTTGGAACAGCCCAAGGAATTTAGGTCGATGGCTGACAGAACCAGCCTTAGGAAGTAGGCAGGGGATGGGGAGGGAGGAAGCACATACACCCTGATTCTTCAGAACAGTGAGTGTCGACACTTGTAACACGTGGAGGCACAGAAAGAGCATTTAGCATCCACCGCGGTCCACGCCCCCTTCCTCCGCCTGGTACTCATAGGCGCTCACAGAATCATCCCAGTGTCAACTCCAACACCTGAGAAGAACTAGACTCCAGGAGGGAGGGGCCGGCTGCTGAATCACCAGCAACACCTGTGTTTTGCTTGGGAGGTCTCCCGCTTAGGGACTAGCCAAGCCTGACCCTGTTTGGCTTCCTGGAGTCTGGTGAGATCACTGCCCGGGGTGTTGTGGCTGCAGGCCAGTGTGACCTGCTATGCAAGGAGCATGTTTAAAGAGATACTTGCCCCTGTGTTCCCAGGACTTAGCTCGCTGAGAGACTCAAGGTGTTTTTTGAATTCCAGCCTTTAGCCCCATTCATTGGACAGTAGACACTGAAACATGTAGATGACAGACACTGAAACCTGAAATCCCCTGGGATAAAATGTGTAGCGTTAAGCAGTGCAATCTGCTTGCCATGGATGAGGTTTGATTGTGGGCCATCTGTGGCCTGGGGCGGTGGCCAGGGACTCTGCATGAGTAGTGGCATTTGAGGGAACAGAACGGGCAGATCAGAGACCCTGAATCGCCAAGGATGGGGAGCCAGGCTGGTTTGCTTTTCCCAGAGGCCTGGCACTGCCTAACTGGGGCTTCGGGTCAGAGCTGGACAGGAGCCCTGGGCCACCATGGCAGGGTCTGACAGTGGCAGGAAGCTCATGAGTGAGTTAGCTGCAGACTCAGTGCTCCCATCTGGAGCTGGCCCAGCCCCATCTTCAGGACATCTGGAGATAACTGGGGTCAGCTGAGGTAGAGGAGCCCCAAAATGCAGGTTCCTCAAGCCCCTAACCAACCTCTCATCTTTGAGTCCCCTCTCTTGAGAGACGATTATCTCTGGGTCCCACTTAACCTCTCAGCTGGGGGTGCCCCAGGAGGGAAGGCACATGGAGAGTCCTTGGCTTGGGGCAGTGAGGAGCACACAGAGAAGGTGAGTTACTTGGGGGAGGGGTCCAGCGATTAGCATAACCCCTGCACTCAGGTCGGGCAGGCACACTCCACCAGAGTTGTTCCTACATTTTGTGCATTCTAAGAGGCAGAGATTATAGCCCCCAACTTGCAGGTGGGGAATACAAGCCGTTGAGAGGTTAAACAACGTGCCAGAGATTATAGTCCCAATCAGCGGCCGATCTGGGAATGGAATCCAGGTGTCCTGGCCCATGATCTAAGCCTCCTGACTCATAGTCCCATGTTCTTTTGCCTACACCTCACAACAAAGGGGGCAGTGTTAAAGAAATCAGTTCTGTGGAGAAGAGACCAGTTCTTTCCCCTTAGCCAGAATTTCCTAGGTGACACTGCTTGTGCTCACATTGGGTTGAAAGGCCACCAGGATCTTCCAAGTCTCTCCTGGACAGTGCATGAGTCTGGATATGAACAGGCCTGCTTTCTCCAGTTTAGGTGGTCCCCCGAGTGCCACTTCAGGGGGATTCCAAGTGGCGTGGGTTGAGATGAGTCAACACCTCACCAGCCTTGGGTCCTGCAAAAGGCACTGACAATCTATGGGAGAGACTTGGGGTGGCCAGGGGACTTGGGAGGGCCTAGAGCCCAGTGGCTAGAAGTTTCACCCATTTGAAGCTGAGAGCTCTCCTCAGGGCCCTTGTCTGGCTTGACCAATGGGAGCTGAAGTTCCTTCTGAGGTTGGCTAATGGATTTTCTATGTCAAATGCCCTCCTCTGATTCTCTTTTCTTGCCAGTCTGTTCGGCTCTCTCGGCCTCCCTCAGCTGTCCTTCAGCCGTGCTCCCTCCTCACACTCTGGCCGAGCCCCACTGGCTTTGCGGCTGCCTGCCCTTTGGCCTCTCCTCTGAGCGCGAGCGCCTTGGTCCCTTGGCCCCCACATGCTCAGGGAAGACGAGCAGTGAGTACAGGGCCAGTGGGCAGGGGCTGAGCCATGCTGCACCTGGCCTGTGCCTGCATTCAGAGCCGCCAGGATGCTTCATTATCACAATGACCCAGAGGGGTGGGAGGCCGAGGCTCTGGAGGGCAGAGTGACAGGTCATTAAGTGGCGGAGTGGAGTTGACCCAGGCATTGCTGATTTCAAAGATGATGTGCCTTGTCCATTTCAATGCCGTCTCTCAAGTGCTTGCTTAGAAGAATGTGGACAAAGTGACAGGTGGATTATGTGTCTATGAGGCTGAGGCAAGGCGGCCTTGGCTTGAAGGCTGCACCCAACTTTGGGCAGGGGAAGCATTTTAACTTTATTAGATTCCTCTCCTTCTGCTCCCTTATTCCCCCCTTTTCTCCAAGCCACATTTTTGCTTAGTGGGCTCAGGGGTGTTCTCAGTGCTTCCTTGTCAGATGAGCCCCTCTTCAGAAGGCGCACAGGTGTGACCCAGCTGCTCAGGCACGAGGCCGGTGGGGAAGAACCCTGGGCATCAGGGCTGATCTGGTGGGAACAGGTTGGGTTTTGCAGGTCTGTGTATTTGGGTCAGTGTTTCTGTTCTCTGGCCCTTCTGGAGTAGGAAGGGGAGGGCAGTGTCAGTCTCCCTGGGACTAGGAACAGCTTGCTAGGTCTTAGCCACAGGGGACAATCAGAGGACTTTCCATCCCCCCTCTCACTCTAGGCTCTTCTTCCTGTTTTCTCTCTTCTCCTTCCTCTCTAGGGGACCTCGGACCATCTATCAGGAAGCAATTCTCCAGACCAGCTGATCCCCCTGTCTTCCTCTTCTAGATCATCATGGTCCAACTTTCTCGGGCAATGGAGATATTTTAAATCTGAGCTGACTTTGCAGGAAGCTGCTAACCACCTGTGGTTAACTGAGTACTTCAAATGTAACTAGAGCTGCTGAGGAACTCCATCTTTACACATTTCATTGATTTTTAATTAATTTTCATTTAAATATTAGATATGTGACTAGTGGCTGCTGAGCTAGACATCCAGGTCCTAGATGACACCAAGTGCCACTGAGGTCCCTTGAGGCACCCCCCAACCTATGACAGGCCCGGCCTCTCCCCCAGGTGCCTTGGTGAGGCTTCACCTGCCTCCCAAAGCTTAGCTTCTTGATCTGTGACCTGCGAGGGGCCACGGAGGCCTGGGTTCTAGGCTTGGAGCTCTGTGATCTTAGTTAAGCTCCTGGATCTGTGAACCCCAATAGCTTTTTTTTTTTTTTTTTTTTGTTAAGCAAGATAAAAGAACTCATGGTGAAGGGGCTGCCGCTAGCTTCGTAGCTCTGCGCTTTAACCATTGCGCCACCTGTCTCGCCCGCTGCTCCCCTCAGCAGTGTGCTTCCTCAGTTGGCCTGTTGTGCTCCCCGCTCTGTCTCTGGTGAAGCCTCTCACTGCCCCGGCACCTCTGGCCTGTACCCCAGTTCCGTATGCATAAGTAAATGAATCTTTCTAAAAAAAGAAAAAGAAAAGAGGGTAATTTCTTGCAAACGTTAAAGTTTCCTTCCAGCTCAAAATTCCACGTTTCTTTGGGTGGGAGCCTGCTAGGGTCAGTTCAGTGTGGGCAGCAGGACAGGCGGTGTACGTGTGTGCGCACGTGCACAGGTGGGGAGGGGGCTGTGAGTGGCGGCAGTGGGAGCCTAGGGGTTCCTGCAGCTCCTCTGACCTGCCTAACCGAGAAGCCCGACAACACCAGGCAAGGGGTGAAGGCAGCAAAGTGAGGCTGCAGGCTGTGGCCTGGCTCCACTCCTGGCAGGCGTCTGCTGCGCTCTGGTCCAGGCTGTTCCAGAGATGCCCTAGACTTCCTCTTTTGCCATAAAAGTCTCCCGGAAAGCCTTCCCACAGAGGCCCCGGGGCTTTCTCAGGGAACGTGTGAGTGCGCACAGGCAGTGTGGGCAGAGTCCCGGGCCACGTGCACGCTCTCCCCCAGAGCTGTGGGCCCTGGCGTGGAGGGGATGTCGGCTCCAGCCTGGGTGGAGGGAGGAGGAGGGGCTTTTCTGGGCCCTGGGCCCTGGTTTATGAAATGAGACTCTTAGGGAACTTGAACAACTTGGACTCGCGCGCACGCTCCCACCGTGCACATGCGCATAGGGAGTGGCGTTGTGCATGGCAGATAAATTAGCCGTTGCTGCTTTGCCTTCCGCCAAGGCTCTGCTGCAGCAGATCTCCCCACACCTGGAGATGACACTGGGATCCCTAGAGGGGGCTCTTCTTAGGCTCTTCGGATGTGATGGAGGCTCCAAGCCATGGCTGAGAGGAGCCCCCAGGGGTAGGGGAAAGGAGCCCGCCAGAGCGTGCGATAGGGCACAGCCACAGCATGGACACTAGGAGATGTCTTCTCTTTCTACCCTGGAAGGTGCCAGGGCCTCGGGGATCCTGGGTCACAGAACCCGCCTGGTGAATTGCGTCAGAGTGAAACTGCACACTGGATGCCTTGGGGGAGAGGGCACTGAGGACTTGTGACTCTGAGTTTCCAACCTTCAGGTGCTTTGGGCCAAATCCTTGGTCTCCACTGGCTCTCCTCACCCCTCTCATACATCCCTCTGCAGCAGGCGGCCCGGAGGTGAAGGGGTCGCTGGGGATGAGTGGAGAACAGGGGGCATGAATCAGTGGTCGCCAGGCTCTACTCAGCCCTGAGTCAGAGAGGTGGGTGGGAATGTCTTTGGGCAGACTTGGGGTTCCCTCCTTAGGAAAGGAGAGCCCTCCCTGACTGGGAAGTTATGAGGCTACAACTGCAGAGTAGGCCTTTCTCCGGTATCACTGTTCACCCCAGTAGAAAAGAGGCCACTCTAGTCATTCACTCTGTGAATGATTCAGCAGCAGGTCTGCATGGAGGCGGGGAGTTGGACCAGAGCACCCATTGGGTCCCTTCTAAGCCTGTAATTCCACATAGAGGACTCACCACCTCAGTGCCTCTGGGCTCTACCGCCCTACACAGTTCTATAGGAGTTTGGTGGCTCCACTGTTGGGGCGGGAGAACAACAGTCTGGGGTCAGGAGTAGATGTAGGTCTGGAAGGGGGGATCCTACAGAGAGCTCTGCTGAATTTGCTTCAGTGCTTTCGCTTCCCTAGAAGTAGGAAAGAGTGGGGATGGTTGGAAAGGTTTGAAAATTGCCTTTTGGTTATGCATGGTCTTGGCAAGAAAGCTGTGGGGTGTGTTCCTCCTTTATCATAGCCCGCAGCCCGGATTTCCCTCAATACAATGAATGGGAGCCTGAGGTCTGCTGGCTGGTGCCTCCCCCACATGTCTCCGTGGGCTTCTGTATAGCTCTTTTTGCTTTAGATATGTGGGCAAGAGGTCCTCTCTGTGAACTTCCGGTCCTAGAAGCATAGCTGCCTTTCCTGCTAGCGCTGGAGGCTATGCCTGCCCCAGCACCAGGCTCTACCCATCTCCTGCCTCCCTGGACAAGGGAGTCATGATCCAAGCATGGCCACCCATCTCAGCACATGGACCCACGCTCTGAGACAGTCCCCTTTGCCTCTCCGTCAGAACACTGCTGAGCCCTCCCTTTGTGTGAGCGGGTTTCCCGCTTAGGTGGGTAGCTGCAGACAGCCGAGGAAACACAGATTAGCCACGGATGAAGAGACCTGAAAGGAAGTTGGAACTCCTCCTGCATTTCACCGGGAACCAATTCAGGGCCATGGCACTCATGGGTTGCTACGGGCCACCTGGGTCTACAAACTCGTCCTCCTGACACTCCCATGTGAGGTCTTGAATGTGCATGGGACTACAATTTCAAAAAGTCTATCTAGGCAGGATTTTTTCTTCTGTCCAAATGTGGTGGATAGTTCTAGGCCCAGGGCTGATGTTTAATAAGTACCTGCCAATAAGTAATTGACTGACCTGCCTCTCTGGGTGACTCTCACCTCCTGTAGGGAGGCGGGTCATTCACAGCAGGAGCTTGGATTATGCCTTCACTGCTCTCAGATTCTAGATTTCTCTTCCTGCTGGGTAGTTAGCAAGAGGATACCAGGTGACCCACTCCCTGGCCCCTGGTGGCACTTATCTCTTAGCTTCCCTCAGTACTAAGGCCTGGGCAAAGAAGTGGGTCTATACAACTCACCCTGACTAACTGTGAGGGAAACAGACAACATGGCATTGTGCCGAGGGGAGAGGAGTTACATCAAAAGTGTCTCAGAAAGGAAGAAAGCCAAATTTTTATATGAGATGCTGGATAGGGGGAGAGAGAGAGAGAGAGGAGAAAAAAAAAATGCCTGGGTAATTAAGTTAATAGGTTTCTTAAAGAATGCCCTTGTGAGTGATGTTCAACACATTCAAGTGTTGACAAGAAGGTATTGAACTTGACGCCCACGCAGCGGGCAGAAGCATGCTCTCGGCTCTGACACACCTTCTTTGTCTGAAACTTGTAGTAAAACTCAGTGCTGGTTGTGAAATCTGTCCCAAGGGATCTGTGCTGCAGGGTTCCAAGGTCAAGCCTCCTGCTTCTAGATAGGGTTGGCACGGGTGAGGGCAGGCACCCAGAACCAAGATCCCAAGACTAGGAGAGCAAAGGCGTGTCATTTGAGGCCTGGAGATGCTGTTATACTCCCCTGGGCCCTGGGGATCCCCCAGGGCTGGCAAAAACAGTCTGAGAATCTTGTGGGGTGGTCAGAGAGGACAGAATGAAGCTTCACTCCTCCCTTCCAAGCTTGAGTTGCCTTGGGAACCTGGGTCCGATAACCAGAACATCTCTGCCAGCCTGGGGCTTCCCACTCTTAACGAATTAGTAGAGAAAGCCAGGTGGGTACATCAAGACGGATTTTCTCTTTCTCTTGAATCTGCAGTGAGGAGCGAGGCCCCAAATGATTGGGGGGCTGCTGGGTCAGGAGGGCTTGCCTTAGAGGGGGGAGAGAGAAAGAGGAGGGCTGTGTTTGTGTACATGTGTGTGTTTAAAGAAAACTTTGGGTTGCTCTTGGTTGAAACTACAGAAGCATAAATTACCATTTTTAAAACAGGGAGCGCCTCCTTTTGCCAAACAGCCTGCCTCGAAGGGGCTGCTGGATAAGGACTGGGCTCTGCCTGCTGCTCCTTATCAGCCGGCCTTCCTACCCAGCTGTCACCCATCCCCCTCGTCACCTGTGTGTCCGTCCTGTCTGTTATATTAGGCTCATACTTATCGGGCAATCAGCCTTTTCAGGTTGGGACCTGAATCCCACAGACTGTCACAGTTATGGTGGCCAGATTTGTCAAATGGAAAAATGGTGACATAAACATCTTGTATAGGAATTTTTCATTCTTTCATACTTAAGAAACCACTTAGAAAACAAAGTAACCTAGGTCTATGGTTCTCCTTAGGGGGCAATTTAAAAAGCCTGAATCAAACCCATGGCCTTCCAGCGCAGCAGAAAGACCAGCACTGTCCGTCCCCTGGAGTCACATACAAGGGCTGTGTGTGTCTGTGGATGGATGCGGTGGGGACAATGAGGCGAACTGGAATTTCCCTTCAATGAAAAATGGCAGTCAAGGGAGGCCATCCCCTCTTGCAGTAGAAGAGCCTGGGTTACCCTTTGCTCTTGTTCTGGCAGCTCTTGGGTTGGGGACTCAATTCCGCCCGTGAGAAGCCACTTCTCATGCAGGCAACCCCATGAATCAGGAGGTGTGGGATCTTGGGGTTTGCACTCACTCATAAGGCATTTCTGTTTCCCAGGAAAGGGAAGAGTTTATTCCTTTTTGGCCTACTCCCCAACATGTTAGGCCACAGTATGAGACAAAGACTCAGGGCAGAGTTGAGGCTACCTGCTAATGTCACAGTTAAATTCCCCATTCCTCCTATGCTGCATTCTGGAGCCATATTGCTGCTATGTCCCAGCTTTTTTCCATTGCCCAATTTGAGTTTTCAAAGAGCAAACTGAGGGGCTAATGGGACTCCCCACCTGCCTGTTTGACACAGGCGTGTGGCCAGGGAGTGGACTGGTAGCTCTTATTGAGTACCGACTGTTCACAGAGCCAGAGTTGGAGGCTGGAGGGTACAGCGCCTGCCCGGAAGGGACTGCTCAGTCCCGGGCCCTGTAGCCCAGAGAGCAGATGAGAGGAGATGCCACTGACCCCCTCCGGAGGCAGGAGGGAGCTGTGAGCACCCTAGAGACTGTAGGTTTGTAGGTTTCCAAATCTACAGTGGACCACTTCCCATTCCTTCTACTCTCCCAGTATGAAAGTTGGAATGAGCCCTAGGAACTTCTACAAGGGTCAACAAAATTCAGTTGGGAAAAAATTTTACTTGGGACAGCTTTGTATTTCAAACTCTTTGAAAGTGTTTTTTTTTTCCCCCTTCTGTTGGAGGTGTCCAGAGTAAAACAGAGTTCTTAGTGCTGACAAAATAATGAAGTCAGATCAGCAATACTGTCGGTGCGTTTTGTGTCCAAATGATGCTCAGAGGACTTCAGAACTGGGCAGGTACCAGGGCTGAGATTGGACTATAAAGCAGACTGGCCAGGGCAAAGACACCATTTTGCTTGCCTCTCCCAGGCCACCATGCCTTCGGGGGGAGGGCAGGAGTGAAGGGTGGGGGCCAGGGTCCTGTGCTAGGCATTCCTGTGCACTTACTGGCAGTGGTGGCCTCCACTTCAGCTTTTAGACCAGACTTCTCCACCCCTGCGTGGGAGGTGTGAGGGGCTGGAGCTGGGAGGCAGGAAGTGAGCACAGATGGACTGTCCAGACAGCTGTGCAGGAACAGAGCACATCTGTCCGGGTGAGTCTGGTTGAGTCCCTCCTTTCAACCTCTAGGCCGAATCTGTCCATTCATTGGTAGGGTGTGGGCTGAGTTTGGGTCCCACGTGGGGAAAAAGAATGGGAAAGGAAAGTCTGAAGACAGAAGCTGGAGCTAGGGGCTGCTGGGGGAGACGTGCATGGGCAGAAAAGAATAGCTCTGGGCTCTGAGAGAGCCCCGAGCGCGGTGGAGGGGAGGGAAAAGTGGAAAATGAAAGCAAATGGGCTGAAGTGAATCTGCTCACAGGGCTTCTGGTTTCTCATGGCTCCCGAGAGCATGGGGCCTGGGGGCTTCTCCCTGTGTCTGCACGGTCGTGACTCAGGCCCCCAGGTGACTGCCCTTTTTCCTGTCTCACCCACTAGGCTGCAGGTTTCTAAGATCAGAGCCCTTATCTCCTTCATCACTGAATCCTCAGAGTAGGCACTCTGAGAAGTTTGTTGAATGAACGAATTATTTTGTGGCCTAAACCAACACAACGTTTCCTATTTAATCCCTTAATTTTCTCTAATTGGCTTTAAATGTTGCTGGGAAAGCTTATCCCAAGTAGACACCCGAGAGATCTTTGGGAGATAGAAGCTGGATCAGACTTCTCATCAGGAATTTGCCTGCAGGCCTGGGGGTAACTTACCCTTTTCTCTCTTTTCTGGGGAGCTGAACAGAGAGGAAAGGTTTATTGTTCTAGCACCTGAACACACTGATTTAGTGTCATGGCAGGCCCTTTGGGGGCAGATCTGCTCTTCCTTCTGGGTAAAGCTGTTACCTGTCTGGTACTGAGCCAGCCAGGTGGGAATAATGGGTCGCATGGACCTTTACAAGCAGAGAAGACTGATAATTTCCCCATATCCATCTCCTCCATCATCTTCCTCTGGTTTTCATTTTATAATGAAAGGAGATGAGAGTTTGAATTCCAGCTCTTCCGCATAGCCCTGGGTGAGTCATTTCTCCTCTCCGGGCCTCAGTGTTCTCATCCGTACAATGGGAAGGCTGGACAAGATGCCCTCTGAGATCTCCTCTAGTTCTTTGCTATCATAAATCTGATAGGATGGTGAGTAGGGAGCGTGCTCCTTGATGTTCTCACTTCCCCTGGGAGTCTGTGCTGGGGAACTTTCCCTTAACTTAGGTTTGGGAAGTGGAGGAAGGGCTGAGAAGCCCCCACCCTACACATGACCCCTCTATTCATTCCCTTGCTGCAGCAATGGTCTTGAGGATGAAGTCCTGCTTGGAGACAGAAGGTCTGCATGAATGATTCTTAAATATGTCTCTGTCTGGTTTTCTGCTAGTGAGTTTAACAAAAATGCCTACAAGGGGTAAGAGAAGGACTTGGCTAAAAGAATACACATTTACTCTTCCCTAACATTCTTTTTGTCATTGTCATCATCATCATTGTTCTACCATGGGCAGTGGATGGGTCAAGTCAGCCAGTCTAGCCACAAGGAGTCTGCTCTGTCCCGGGCAACTCTTGGGTTACCTCAGTCCTTTCACAGGGATAAAAATCTGACCCTCAGCTGGGCTAGTTGCTTAAATTCCTCTTTGTGAAAGTGCTCTTCTCCCTAGAGGAAAGGTGTCTAATTCCAAGTGAATCCTGCTGCTCTACATTATGTCTTATTCACCTCTGCTGCCCCTAGAGTGCCTTGAACAGGGCTACACAGAAGGTGCTTACTGAAAGCTTACTGATGATAAAGATGATTATTATGTCCTGTAGAATACATTCAGTAGGAGTAGTGGGCCTGGAGGTGCTTGGAGGTGCTACTGAGCTGCCACAGACTGAAAAACATATTTAACTTCTTGTTTGGGGCATCTTCCCTGCCAACGCCTAGAGCAGAGGGTTGCAAGACTGGCGTGGGATTGTTTGGAGGCAGGGTGGCAAAGACTCAGACAGGCGGTGTACAGCTGGCGCCTCCTTCTGGCCCTGTGGGGATGGAGCAGGCCTGGGAGGGCTGTGTGGGCACCTTAGGCTCTGGCTCCCAGGTGATCTCCCTGCCCCAGACCCTTCACCTGACAGCCCATCTCAGGAGTGCCAGCGGAAAGGCAGGGAGGCTGTTATGTAATCAGCTTAATTCCTTGTCCAAACTGGTGACTAATTCCCACCGTCCAGGTCAGATTGGCTTGGCAGCTTTGCTGTTAGCTCCATGAGGCCTTGGCCAGTTGGGGCTGGATCTCACACCCTCTGCTGGATGGATGGCTCAGCTTCCTTGCTGCCTTCGCCTCAATTATGCCCTGTTACCACTGAGACCCTTTCCATGTGTGTCTGATCACCCAGAGAATGTCTCTCTCTGCCCTACAAAAAAGCCAGGAAGATGTTTTCTTTATGTCTGTCCCATGAGCCATTTGCTTGGGGGGCTCGCTGAGGCCCATTTTTGTGTACCTGGTGAGGGAGGTGAAAGCTATGGCCCATTATTCTAGGGCAGCCAGTGGGTGGGAACTCTGTCTTGTTGAAGTTGACAACGCAGGGTCCTCTCTCCATGATTTTCTAAGGGCAATGGGCCCTAGTCTCCACCCCAAAGCCCTGGCCTTGGATGCCAGGCGTTGCCAGTGGGAGACTGCCAGGGTGATATTGGGGAAAGGCATGTGCTGTCTCAGTTCTCACATTTATTTTCAAAAGGAGGTGCGCAGGTGAGCTCACCTCCCAACTGTAGGAGGCTATCCTGAGCAAGTTAGGATGGGCTTATTTGGAGAAGGTTCATGAAGAGACACAAAGAGATAGCTTGCCAAGGCCCACAGCTTTCATAACAGTGAGTGCCATGGACTATTTTACTTAATCCTTAACAACCCTCTGTGGTTGGAATTATTCCCATTTTAAAGGTGAGGAAACTGAGGCTGAAAGTGACTGGGAGGTTTGCCAATTTGGTAAGTGGCTGAGCTGGACTCTGAATTCACACATCTGTAGCTGGGAAGCCCAAGCTGGCCCTGACATACCGCTTCCCATGGCATTCCTGGGGTTGGTTCCCGAGGCCTTGAAATGCTTATATAGCTCAGCAACTTCATGGCAACTACCCAACAAGACCCAGAAAATAATACCACCTTGTAGTCTTCCTGCTGCTTCTTCCGCCAAGCAGCACACAGACATGATCTCATTCACTCTTCACTCTCCCGGAGTCCTATGCGGGCTGAAGAGGGGGTGGGGATGGTTGGCTCCACTTGGGGTAGGGGGAAGGAGGCACAGAGAGGGACACCGATTGTCCTACATCACACCGCCAGCTGGTTTGACAGCAGGAACTAGAAATCAGGCACCCCTGCCCCTTAGGGCAGTTATTTAGCTCCATGGGTAGGCTAGAATCACCCAGAGAGATAGCAATTTGGGGTGTTCTTCTTGAGGGATGACTCAGTGACTGAAACAGCTCCCAGCTATTGTTGAAAAAGGAAATGTGTTGAAAAGGAAACCTGAGATTTGTATAATTCAAAGTGTATGCAAATAGGGAGGTGGCTGGGACTAAGGGTCACCACCATGGCTCGCCTCACAGCCAGACGCTGCCAGCCCTGCACTGTCTCTGCACCCCAACTTCCCTCCCACCTGCCTAGGGGTGGAGGCAGCTGTGGTTTGGTGGGAAAACATTGGGCCTTGAGGTCAGGGCCCCTGAGGAGGATATTCACCAGAGGCCCCTAAATGAGTCATTTCACCTCCCCGCTTTCCCATTTTTCATTCAAGAAATGGGGACACTAACTGCACGAGATGGATGTTGCATGAAAAATATTTGATCATAAAACACAAAGCCGCACAGAGAGAAACTGCTGATGCCCTCTTGGCCAGTTTCACGGTTTTATCTCCCCAAAGGCTCAGTGGAAATGGTTTGGAAGCGAGGGGTCACATGGCCGGAGAGGTGCATCTGTCTCCCCTACCCGGCTTCTTCACTTCCACCTCTAGTTCCCAGTGTTGGTACTGGGTTGAGCTTCTCCTGGGTAGCACCATAGCCCTAGTGCAGGCCGGCAAGCTTTATGCAAAGGCCGGGGTAGTAGATATTTGAGGCTGGGTCGGCCACATGCAATTTTAGTCACAAATTCTTTGTTTCTTACAAATCTTCAAAAAAAAAACCCTTCTTAGCTCACAGGTCCTACAGAAACAAGCCAAATGGTGCCAGTGGGCTGTAGTTTGCACCCCGTGGGCTAAAGTGTAAAAGAGGGGAGGGAACTTGAAAGCAGCAGAAGTACCTAGAAGCCCAGTTCTTGCCCATCTGCATAACCTCCAGCAGACTGTTGAACTGTCATGTGGCTGCAGTAACGCTTCTTTGAGAGGGTGCAGTGAGAGCCACACCCCTTTCTAGGTTTACCATGGGGTCACCCTGCAATAACCCGTTTTAAGTTGAAAATACGGTAAGTTGACAACACATTTAATACCCATAACCCACCAAACACTGTAACTTAGCCTCACCCACCTTAAACATGCTCAGAAAACACACACTAGCCTACACCTGCCACAAAGCCTATTTTACAATAAAGTGTCCAGTGTCTCCTGTCATCTACTGACTATTGCAATTGCAAGTGGGACGCTGTTTGCTGGGCCCACTGTTGCCTCGGGACTGTGGGCCTCGGGAGTGGCTCCAGTTGCCACTGTCTCACTCAGGAGCAGGGACCGCGTGCCACTGACTCGGAAAAAGATCAAAATTCAAAATTCAAAGTACGGTTTCTACTGAATGCATATTGCTTTCGCACCATCGTAAAACAGAAAAACCGTAAGTTGGGGACCATCTGTAGATACAAAGTGCCCACCCCTTAGCAGGCACCCGATAGAAAGGAACTGGCAGCATCCTCACTGTTCAGGGTGAGGGTGAGGGGCATGCAGGACAAAGGCTGGCCAGCCCAGTCCCCACCCTGCCTTTCGCTGGGAGGTGGAAAGCACTGTCCCAGCATCTGGGGTATTTGATAAGGTAACTGGGCTGGGCATTACAAACTGGTGGTTGCATGGAGGAGACAGGCTACTGGAGGGAAGTTAGGACTGCCAGGGGTGAGTGAGAGGGAGGAGGGCCCTGGGAGCAGCTCCTGATCGACTTTGGGAGCTCTAGGCCTGGTTCCAGAGGGCTGCAGGGCTCACTGAACTGGGGCCACAGCAGCCTGGGAGAGGAGGGGGAGGCACTTTGGCCCCCTTCATCAGCTTTGTCATGGACAAAAGGGGCCTGAGAGTCTGCAGGGATAGCAGAGACCCACATAGACTGAACCAAAGGATGCACAAGGCTTTTCTGGGAGGGAACTGGGAAGACTACCTGGTCCTCTTGAGTCCTGGCTTCTTGTCTAGTGGGGACAGCAGTTCTGAAAAAGCGTGGACCTGAGCAGGTCCTTTCATTAATAGTGAAAGCTGCCACCGACTGTGCATCTTTTCTGGCACAGCTGCCATACTGGAGGCTGTCGCCCACCTCCCCTGCCAGCAAGCCAGGCCACAGAGAGGGGCTCCCACTACAGGGGCCAGGGCAGCTGCCAACTGACCACTCAGTTCTGGTCTGCTTTCTTTGATGTCCCCTGCCTTGCTATGCACCTTACTCTGCTTGTGGCTCAGATTTACGCAGATACTAAGGCCAGGGTGTTTGAGATCTAGACTCTAATTTGTGTTAAACAGGAAGAAGGGATTGGTCTTCAGCCACCAGAAGAACCCCCATGTCGCCAGCCAGGGAGGCTGGAGCCCTCCCTCTGTGTGCCTTTCTGGGGCTCCCCTGGGGCCTGTGTTCCAGGCTGTAACTCACTGAGAGCAGAACGGCCAGGCTGTCTTCCTACCCCAGGACCCTGCTCACTCCACCTGGGAAGTGCTGTTTTCTATCCAGGTGACAGGAAGTCCTTCTATCACTTTACCCGGAAAATGTCTACTTAGCTTTTTAAAACACAGCCCTAACGTCTCCTCTCAGAAACCTTCCAAGAATTAGTTTGTTGGTTGAAGGTTATTATATCTAAATCTTGCGTTAGGTGCTTTATCACCTCATTTAATGCTCACAAACCTGTGAGGTAGGTGTTTTTACTTCCATTGTACAGACAAGCAAACGGCGGCTTCGCGCAGCTAAATGACCGGCCCATGGTGACCTAGCTGTGAAGGGGTCAGGCTAGGATTTGAATCTAGGCAGTTTGACTCTAGTGGCCTCCACTCCTCACCACTAAGTTACATTCCCTCTCTGACATTACTTATAATTACCCCAAACTGTAATGACAAGTTTATGGCCTGTAAAAGCCTCATGAGCTAGAGCCATGACTTACTCATCTTTGTTGCCCTAGAACGAACACGGGACAGTGTACATGGTAGGTGCTTAGTGGATTCCAGGATGAATGTTGAATGAAGAGGCTGTGGGGGTTGAGGCCACTGAAGGCAGGTGTGGCCTGGGAACAGGGAAAGGAAGGCTGAGAGAGGAGATAGTTGAGTGGCTGGTGGCAGCACCTGACTCCTGGGGTGGGGGGAAGGAGGTTCCTGTGGCAGCTGCCATGCCATCTTGGAACCACGACTGCCTCTTAGTAATCTGCATTTTCAGTACACTAGGAGGTGCCTGTTAGGTCCGGAGTGAGGGCTAGCTAGTTGAAGACCCCAGGCGCTCACATGGGCAGTCTCAATGCTGGTCTGTGAGGCTACACTTTGGCAAACATTGGCTCTGGAGGCTGTTGCCAGGCAGTTCGGGGCCTTGAGGTATTCTGTGAGGCTGGGGTGTGAGAGGAAACTCTGCGCGTGAATTCCCAGCTGTGTGGGTCCTCTCTGACACTGTGCAGCTGTACAGCGAACCAGCTTCCCAGAGGAAGAGAACTTTTGGGGTGGGCATCTCACCATTCCTTCTACAGGAGGAGGGACCCAGCCAGGCCTGAGGCCTGGGGGCTCCGAGCATGCCAAGGTAGGCCTGTTGGGTCATGAGACGCCTGTCACACCTTGCAAGTGGCTCTGTCAGGGGAGCCGAGGGGCCTCAGGACCAGGGTGGTGTGAGGGGGGAAAAACTTCAGGGCTTCATAGTCCCCTCTGGGGGCCTGTGGCACCCATTGAAGCAAACCGGAAAGCTCTTTTCTTGCCCGGAAGCGGTCCAAAGCATGTGTGGCTGACACGGGGAGGCGGGGTGTGGGTAGGAGGCGGGGAGAGCAAGAAGACCCCCCTGCAAGCCACGTTCATACAAAATGCATTTCCCAGCGTATCCCTCTGGCCTGTCGGAGCCCCTTCTGCTCACTGCTCTGTTTATACATGATAGACAACTAATTAACATCCAAACCTCTTGAAAGGTCTTTTCAGAGGTAATGTTCTGACAGATTATGTCAGCAAGGAGCACTGATTTGTCTAAGCATGGATCACATTGTTTCAGATTGAATGAGGTGAATATTAAACTGCTTTAAATGTACTCTTCATAAAGTACTAATTACACACTCCCAAGGGAGAACAGCCAAGGAATACTAAACAGTAGAGAAGTCAACAGAAGGTTCTTTTTATAGTATGTTGCTGGGCTCTGTGTTTTTCTGTCTCCTTCTTTCTCACTCTCTCTCTCTCTTTTTTTACAGTAAAATCACAGCACGCTAAAGAATACACATTTATAGCACAATGCTTCTCATCTAATTATATGGCAATCATTAGTTTTAAGCTGGATGCATTATATTTTCTTTGATATATTATGCCTGAGGCATAACTCTGCATTTATTGCTGCTACTGGCAGATTCTAGTCTCCCCAGCCCCCCCCTTCCAAACTCCATCTCCTTTCTACCTCCCACCCTTTAACAAATTATTTAACCCCTACTGTTAGTTTGCTTATTGTCTCGAAAAATTGCAATTTAAATTGGCAACAATGGGGAAACAACACACCCTACATTAATTTAAAGGGAAGAAAAAAAAAAGGGGGAAGCTCATGTGTTCTGGGAGCTGTGCAGTTTTTTATTAACCAGGTGATGTCCTGAATATACAATCTTTCCTTCCCACCCCAGTGAAATTCCAGTGACAAATTCTACTGGATCACACTGAATTCCCACTTGGCTAAGCTTCATTGTCCCTCAGGGAAAGAGATATTTATATGTATATAAATATCTATCTAAAAAAGCAACATAGGGGTGGGAAAGCATGTGGCAGAGAGCATTCCAGCAAAAATGCAGGGCGGCCCTTCAAAATACCTATCCACAGATGTAGCCAGAATTCTGCTCCATCAGTTTTTTCTGGGTATTTCTGACATCAGCCCTTGCCCATGGTTGAGAAAAAGCAAGATCAATTTTGAGATGCCCTAGATTCTCAGATTCTTAGTGCTGGACGGAAGAAAAGGCCAAGCTCCATGGGGATGGATGGCCTAATATTGACCCAACCAGTTTCATCTTGGTCAGGCCTCCAATCATCATGCCTATAAAGATCAAAGGGACTGCAAAGTCCTGGGGGGGGGGGGGGGGGGGGGCGGGGAATGACTTCCTTGTAAGCAGCAAAGTGGAATCCCATCTTCCTGCTATGATCTCCCTTTTTCTCCCTTACACTGAATCAAAGAACTGTGGGGTCTTGGAGTGGGAGGGATTAGAAATTTCCTGCCCTCTTGGTTTTACTGGCATAAACCCCTGCCAAGAGGGATTTTGTGATTCAGCTACGATCACAGAACTGCCTGCAGGTAAGGCTGGAACCTGGCGTCCTGATTCCCAGTCCAGTATTCCTTCCGCTTCAAATACAGTAACTCCATGCAACTTTCCCAAGAATAACCAAGGGCAGAGAATAAATGACAGAGTGCAATGGGTTGAATGCTGCTGTCTCCCCAATTCATATGCTGAAACACTAACCCTCAGTGCGACAGTATTTGGAGGTGGGAGGCTATTAGGTCATGAAGATGGAGCCCTCATAATGGGATTAGTGCCCTTATAAGAAGAGACAGGAGAGCACCTGCTTCCCGTCTCCACTCCCTCAGCCATGTGACAATGCAAGGAGTGGCGGCTGTCGCCAGACTCTGGATCCGCCAGTGCCGTGACCTTAGACTTCCCAGTCTCTACAACTCTGAGAGACAAATGTGTGTTTTTTTTAAGCCACTCAGTCTATGGCAGTTATCATAGCACCTGAATGGACTGAGGCACTGAGTTATCTTCTTTGAGAGTGGGGAGTCCAGAAAGTCACTAGTCTATCCCACCAGTAGTAGTCTACCCTGCCTCAACCCCCTTCACAGTGTCCCTGACCAAGACTTGTTCCTGCTTGGCCCTGGTTCCTCCAGGGATGGATGCTGGGAGCCCTCCCATAGCAGTCAGCTACAAGTGAGAAGAGTTTAAGCGTGGCATACACTGGCACTGCAGGATCTGGGTTCAAGTCCTGCGCCGCCACATCTGAGCCATGTGGCCGATGGATTGGAGACTTCGCCTTCCTTTGCTTCTATTTCTTCGATGTAAAATGGGTACAACGCCTGCCTTACTGGGTTTTGTAGGAGATGTGGTGACACACTCCAGCAGTGCTCAGATAACCCAGGTGGGCTTCCTTGTTAGGGGGTTCAATCTCCCCTAGCACCTGCCAGGGGACAGCCCCACCTGGGACCTTACGGAACAAGATCATTTTTCACCAGCACATTGCTTTCAGCAATTTTCCCTCATGCCTTGCTTAGCTTTCACTAGATGCCCCCTGCATGCCCAGCCTGCTGTGCCAGGAGTGAAGCAGATGTGAAGAAGACCGGCTCAGAAAAGCAGTTTCTTAGCAAGTTCCTCACTTAACTTTCCCTAGCCCATTTTTCATTATGCAAAAATGATTCAAAAGAAATATACGACGGATGAAGGAAAGATGGCACCAAACCCGAGCATCAGTCCATTTCCCGAACATTTCCATAGCACTGGCTACGGAGGCTGACATTCCATGGGGGGGAATGGGTAAGCGGTGGGTTTTGCTTTTTAAAGTCTCCCACTCTTGAACCCAACACATATGCCTGCGTGTGCATATGTGTGTGTGTGTGCCAGGGCACACCTCCCCCCCAGCTGCACACCCAATGCCCCTCCGCCCTCTCTGTGAATCTGTCCCCTTCTTCACATACACACCTTCTCTCCCAGTGCTGAGTTCCATCTTGTACCTTACTCTCTGCTCCAGTTCAGTTTATTCTCTGCTGAAGTTGTATTTGACATGCTGTGGCTCTAGCTGATGATGTGTGAACCTTCCAGAATCCACTATTAGTTGACAGTCCCACTGCCCACCTTGTGTGTCCATCCCTCCCATCACTGATGCCACCAACGTGAGCACAATAAAATAAAGATAAATTTGACTTTTTCACTCTCCTGCTAAAAATCCTTTCCACAAGTCTCTCTAACAACTTCAGGTATGTGTGCAAGCTCACTGGTATGTGTGTGTGTGTCTGATATGCCCCGTGCAGGCACTGTTCTCAGGACTCACATACATTAGCCATACCTACATGGGCTCTCTCCCTGGTCATGGCAATGCTGGGCTTCGCACCTCTCCTTCCCTAGCCCCTGAGGACCCCAATGCATTCTGCCCACTTTGTGGTCTCACAGCCCAACACGGAGCCTGGCACAGAGGTCGTCTCTGGTACAAGTTTGGTACATGACCCTCAACGTTAAGACCAAACATATAATGGTGGAGTTGTGGGAGGTGCAGCTACTGTTGTTGAGGATGAGCTCTTGCCCCCCACCAACAGCAAAGAGTCAGTGAGCCCCTTGGCTTAAGCTGACGGGCCCACTAACCATACCCTCTTTCTTCTGGCCCATTGGCTTCTTCCCGAGTCAGATTTCCTCAACCTCATGCTGGCACCGGTTGCCGTGAAGCCATTTGTGATGGGGACAGGCTTTTAAGGGCCAGGAAGACCTGACTATTCACCTCTATGTGGCTGAGAGGTAATAGCACCCTGTAAGTGCTAAAAGAGTGGTTGATGTTGCCAGGATCAGGGAAACTGCAGTTTTACTTTACTTAGCTCTCTGAGCACTGGCTTCTCCATTACAAAAGGAATATCATTCCACAGTATTGCTGTAGAGCTGGAAATAATACTTACAGGTGTTTGACATAGAGTTAATGTTCCAGAAACTTTTCAAATGGGCATTCTTCTGCACCTCAAGAGGTATGTGAAGAAACTGACCCTTCAGGAACACTTGCATACCTCTGAAGAAATGTGACTTGGTGCCTGGGACACAGTCCTGAGTTTGGCCTTCTTGGTCACCAAGAAGAGAGGTGTTGGGGGTGGATGGGCAGACTGCCCTGATGGTGCGTGTGCAGCTGGCTCTGGGATGGTGGGGTTGTGGAATTTAACATGAGGGTGCTCTTTCTTCTCCAGCACTTTGATTTATGATAGGAGTGTCCCTGTCCATTGAGTTAGGTCCATTGTGGGCTTTGGAGGGATGGAACCCGGTTTGAATGATTACTTCTGTAGTTGAATAGCTGAGTATCTTTAGACTGGTTTTCTAGTGTCTCAAGCCTCTGTCTCCTAACTTGCAAAGTGGGGATCATAATACTTTCCTCAGGCTTCATCTTGGGATGGTGCTGGGAGAGGGGGTATGGAAGTGTCCCACCAGCTCCAGGCCACTGTCAGCCTCCAGCACTCGTGAGTTTTCAGTTTTCCTTGAAGTCCCACTAAAGTACCGTGGGTTTAATGGATTCTCTCCCTTCAGGAGTTCTCATGTTTTAAAGAGGACCCTGGGGCTGCCTGATAAAACACGATAAAGTGATTGGAAAAAACTTTGAGAAAAGAAGTGGAGTAGGGGAAAGATATTTTGGGGGCAGGAAATGGCCTTCCTTTACTTCTCAAATCACACCACTTAGACTAACAGTTCTCAGCCTAAAAACTGTGACACGCTGGTGTGGCACCAGCAGTTGTGTGATGTATCACAAACAAATATGTTCTAATAATAAAGTGCCGCAGTTTTCGAATAATCCCTTTCCCTTTCTTTTTTGTAAATTAGAGGGAATTCAAGGTTATCCCTCTCATATTGGCATACAGAACTGGGGTACAGGCCAGAGGTGCAGGGGTAGTGAGAGGAGTCGCCAGAGACAGAGCGGGGAGCAGAACAGGCCGACTGACAAAGGACACTGCTGAGGGGAGCAGCGGGCGGGACAGGAGAGGTCTGCTGTGCCATGTGGGTCACCTCCAGGGCTGGGCCGAGGATCGAACTTGCACTGAAGCCACTGTGGCTAGCTTTCAGTGCTGCGCTTTAACTCGTTGCACCACCAGGGAGGGCCCCTACTTCCATTCCTATGTGACCTCCTGGGGTGGTGCACCCCGAAGTGGAGCAGCAACTGGGTGTGCCTGGGTATGAATGTCCCTGGGGAAAATAACTGTTACAAGCCACTGACTTAGAGAAAAGCACAAACCTAAAAGTCCTGGAGAAAGCTGGAAGCACTAGGTACATGGCACCGCAGAAGGAGAGGATAAAGCATGACGGGACCACGGCCAAGCAGGAGACACAAAGGAGCATGGAGATATGGCTCCATTTCCATGAAGCTCAACGCAGGCCTAACTGATGGTGGCAGTCGTCAGAATAATGTCACCTTAAGGGTGAGGGCTTTGACTGGAGAGGCAGGTGGATGTCTTTTGGAGGCTTTTAGACTAGTTTTCTAGTCTCCCTATGCCTTCATCTTGGTGGTGGCTACATGGTGTCATGGCCTGAATGTTTGTGTCTCTCCAAATGCCTGTGCTGAAACCCTAAACCCCGATGTATTAGGAGATGGGAGGGGCCTCAGGAGGAAAGGAGTTCATGAGAGTAGAACCTTCTTGAATGGAATTAGTGCCCTGGTGGAAGTGGGAGAGAGCTTGCTGCCCCTCTCAGCATTAGCACATAGGGAGAAGTGGGCACTCGTACCCCTCCGGAACCTACTTGGCCAACCTGTACCCTGATCTTGAACTTCCAACCTCTAGGACTGTGAGAAATAAAAGTCTGTTGTTTATGAGCCAACAGACCCCCAAGTTAGTCAGTCAGAGCAGACTAAGACACTGGGTGAAAAAAACCATGAAGTTTTGCACTTGAGATCCGTGTACTTGATGTATATATTTATAACTTCATAAAAAATGTTTTGAAAATACTTGGAAATCTCAGGCACACACCTGCCAGAGTTTTCCTACACTGCTCACTGGAGTTCCCCAAATGTTGAAGGGCCTCAGGTGAAAGAGGTTAGATAGAGGGAGCACTGGGGTCACAGCTGGCTGTTTCCAGCAGGCAGGCAGCGACTGGCCAGGGGTACTCCTCCGTGTCTCTGTGCTCTTCCAGGCTGAGGACTGTTTTCTCCACGGCTGACATTTCAGCCTCATTAGTGCCTAGCGCGTGCAGAGGCGGGACCCTCACCAGATAATCTCATTTCTCCTGGCAAGATCGCTCCTAGCAGAGTGAAAGCACATGTGTTACTGTGGTATATTGTGAAGTGATCAAGTCTGGGGCTTGGGGGAAGCACCCCAGAGCAGCCTCAGCAAAAGGAGCCAGGGCACACCCGTCCCATGGCCCCCCCCATTCCATGGCCCCACAGATGCTGAGGTGACTCTCCCCGCCACCCATGTGGAGCTCATTTTGTTTTTGCTTTGTGTGTTACTTTCAACCCACCCCTTTGGTTGCCAAGGAAACAGTGACGCAGCCTCGGGTGGGGCCTCAGGCTCAGTGAATGCGGAGTCTTTTAAGGCAATGGTGGTTCAGGGAGAGCTGGTGATGGGGGGGAGGAGAAGAGGGGTGCCCTGGTAGAAGAAGCAGGAGTTTGCTGCTGGCTCTCTGGACCGTGCTAGTCGGGAGGCAACTTTTTTACTCAGAGTCATGGGAGAGCCTCGCTTTGGTCTTATCACCAATAGATACAAGGCAGATGGTTCCAGAGACCAGAAGAAACAGCCTTTGCCCACCCTGGTGTTTCTGTGGCCTGGGAAAATTAGTCTCTGTGAGGCTCCAGTAGGTTCCAAACCCTCTACAGACCATCAAGTAGGAGCTAGGCAGAATGGGCTTCTGGGCACTAACAGAACATCTGTGGGCATTTGGGGGTTAGGGGTTGACTGGAACTAAGATTCAGTAGGACCTTTCTCACTGGGAAAAATGGCTCATGTTCTTCCAGGGATAAGTTCCTGCCCTTCCAGCCTATGTCCCCATCGCCAGTGGCATTGGGACCCTCGGGATCTTCGGCACCCTTGGAGTCTCCCGACAGTCCTTGTTGTCTTCTGAGGGCATAGCCTGTAGGTCCAACAGCCTCATTCTCTCTGCCCGACTCTCTGTCAGGCATTAAGCCTGTCCTGGCTGCTTCCAGGCCCAGTTCCAAGGCCAGGGAGGTGGTTGGGTGCACCTGTCCAGGGCTTTATCTTGGGGCTCCTCTTTCAAAGCCCCTGAAACAGGCTGGTCTTTGGCCCTGGACTGAGTTCTGGGGAGGACATTCCAAGTTGGGCCTGAACCCGAGGCTGCCCTGCGAACTCATGAGCACTGGGTGGTTGGGGCCTGGGGCAGATTCCTTCCCTGCACCCCTTTCCCAGAGCCTCAGGGTTCCTCCCTGCCTGCTCTTCTCCCCTGCCACCTCTCGCCTGCCACCGAATGCAGAATCTGAAGCTGAATGGATCATTTCCCACCTGACTTCCTTTTTTATGTCATTCTTCCCTATCACCCAGTCTCAAAACCTCGGAGTTATTTTTGATTCATTTTTCTCTTTATCACTCTTATCTAGTCACTTATCAAATCCTGTCAGTTCTTCCTTCAAAATGTCTCTAGCATATGTCCCTTCCTTTTTTGTAAAAATAAGTTTCATTGTCTTCCTTCGTATAAAAGAAAAACATGCTCAACATGTAGAAAATACCAATAACCCACAAGAAGAAAATGAAAATTGCCCGTAATTCCTCCGGTCACAGCAAACTATTGTTCACTCGCCCCTTGCCCACATTTACACGCCTGTGCCCTTTTCCTTCTCTCCGTGTGCCCCCCATACTTCTTTATCACTAGTCTCTGGCATCTCCCTCTCAGTGTCTCCGGTCTCTCTCTTGCCCATCCTGCCGCCACGGCCGGCCTGTCTGCCCTTCTCACATCCTGCCTCTGAAACTTGGCGAAACTGGGGCAGCCGCTAGCCCCCAGGAAACAGGTGTCCCTCTGGGGAGAAGCCCACAGCTTGGCAAGCATATGGCGGGTGGCTTCGTGTGAACTAGAAAGAAAGCTCCCCTTCCTTGAGTGGAGGCAGCTCCGGGCTGGGTGCATGGCTGGTGGGTGGAGAGCAGACTGCACGGGAGCCCCTCCCTGCCCCCCTGCTGGAGCAGTGAGTAACTGTAAGAGACATCCTGGCCACATCTGCCCTCTGCCATGTGCAAGGCTGCCAATGCCTCCCTGATTAGCCACTGTGCTCCCTTCCCGGCGCTTCTTTCCTCAGCTGCCGGGCTAGTCTGCTCCCCAACACTGCTTCTCAGACTCCTTCTGCAGCCCTCCTTACCTCCTCTCTGAAGCTACGCCTCTGCACTTCCCTCCCCTGTACTCTTCCTTGGAGTACAGGGGTCACTACAGGGGTCACGCCTCGTGTGTCTACAGCCCCCCCCGCCCCCCCCCCTGGGTGAGGTGGAGGCTGAGAGAAGAGGTGAGGCCCCGGGCTGCCAAGCCACCCAGATTACTAAATTCAGTCTCCTAAGTTTTCCATGTCACCTACTGACTCGAACACATGAAGAGACTTTGCCTGCGCTGAGCAAAGCTGCTCCACACACCTCAGGTCCTTGCCCAGCAGTGCCCTCACTCAGGAGTCTGCCTCACGCTGCAGTTTTGGCTCCCCACTTAAGTAGGGAGCACATGCCTATTCCCCGAGCATACAGTGGGTGCCTACTTGTGCCTTGTGGTAAAAATCTGGATTTGGTTCTGATTCTATCACTTTCTTGAACACATCACTTAAAACTCTTGAGTCTCACTTTCCCATCTGCTAATGGCAACTGAAGTAATCGTCGACCCCCCCCCCCCCCCATTTACAGAAAGGCACCAGCCTCCTATAGGTGAAGGCCTTTTGTGACCTGAACTGTGAACCTCTGTGAATGGCTGCCAGGACTCACCTCTGGGGGGAGGGGGAGCTTGTGTTCCTGAGGGGTGAGCTTCTCCTCTGCAGTAGAGGGTGCATATTGGGTGTTTGCTAAATTCCTGTGGATTATTTAACAAGATTTGTTTGTAGCACCATCTCTAGTCTTTCAATAGAAGATTTTCATGGATTACAACAGAATGATATGCAATGAAATAATAATGTAATAATATTGATAAGGATAACAGAGCCTCTGCTCCATGGCTGCTCTGTGCTGAGAGCTTTTATAATCATTGTCTCCTTTAATCTACACAAGAACTCTGCGCGGAAAGTGCTGTTATTACCACAATTACACAGGTGAGGAAAGCAAGGCTTAGTGAGATGAAAAGCTTCTCTGGAGTTGTACAGCCGACGGAAGGTACGGACAGGAGAGGGAACAGGGAAATAAGCTAACTCGGTGAGTCAGCCTATGTCTGTGGTGGGTTAGAGGTAACAGTGTATACAAAGTCACCTGGAAGAGTCTCAGGAAAACGGTAAGCATTTGACAACACAGACCTATGATTACTGTTTGGTAGGCCCATTATATTCATTATTCTGTTTCGTTCAAACCTTACAACAACCCTGTGAGGTAGGTATTGCTCTGTTCATTTTACATTTGGGGAAACTGACTGTCCTAGAGGTTCAGCCCCTCTGCTCAGGCCACAGGGCAGGAGACTGAGGGTTGGCTTGGGTCCAGGACCCACAGTCCCTTTGACCCTTGGACCAGCTGTTGGTGGCTCATAAACCTTTGCCCAGTCAAATGGTACATTGTTTCATAAGACACTGCTGGTGGTGTGTCTATGGTCCTGCATGCCCGAGGGCCCTCATGAAGGTCTGCAGCGTCGCTTCACGGAGCCCACTGACTCGAGTCCCGTGCAGTTCCCGAGGCTGAGGGCTGAGATCTCAGAGCTAGTGTGGGCCCTCCTTTTAAACTTCAAGGGAACAAAGACTTATAGAACCTATCTTGGCCTTCCCCACCCCCTACCCATTTTTTTTTTCCAAAGAAAAATGAAAGAATCTGATAATTACTTCTATCTACCACCCAACTGTACTAATTACCAACCTATTTCTTCACAGTGTGACAGACACCAGCTCTGGAAAACACATAGAGATAAATTAGCACTAATTGGTTTTCCTCTGGCTGTTTGAATTAGTATTTAAAGCTCCAATTACAAAGCAGAATAATTGCTATTAATGTCCTATCGCAGTACAAAAGGCAAGTTCTCTCGAGAACCAGCTCAGGTGTATTATTACTCTGATTATAGCATATTTAACCTGGCTCGTTAAGAGGGAGACACAGGGGACAGTTTCAATATGGCGGACAGACTGCTTCCTGCAGGGAGGAGAGCTTGAAGACAGATGTGCGACTTGAGGAGCCAACAGGGGAAACGAAGCGATAGGTGGAAAGTGGGAAAAGCTGATCTGGAAGCCCATGAGGGTTTCTCAACAGGCCTCCTCGAGGCTCTCCCTGCTTCCTTCTCTGTCTCCTGCTACCAGCTACTCCACTTCTGCCAGAACCAGTCTATTCTTCATCTCCTAGGCCAACAAAGACCCCATAGGCCTTCCCAGCGCCCATGTGGACACTTGGGGCAGGGGGCTGCCAACAGGACAGAAGTGGGGTGTTCTAAATGTTGGCATCAGCCTTCTTACCAGTGAGTGAGTAGGGGGCTCTGCCCTCCGTCCATACCTCCTGCCCACGCTGAGTCTCAGTCAGGGGCCTTAGGACAGAGGGTATGCTTGTTGCTTCTTCTGCAGAGGACCTTGTATATCTTTCTACTCCCTGGACGCTTCCCGAGCCGTCTTCATTCTTGTTTCTCTAATGGGGATGTTCCTTTTTAGACCAGAGGACTCTGGGTCAACTGGGGGGAAGTGAGCCCAAGTGAGTTACCTAACAGATTCTGTACAATGGAGGTAGCGAGCCTCAGCTTTCCGATCACCTGCGGGAGGGCAAGTTCTCCAAACTCCAAGAGCCTCGGCTTCTTCAACTGTAAAATGGGCATGACCTCCCTCTTCCTGGCTTCAAAGAGTTTTGAGGATCAAATGAGGATAGATGCTAACAGGATGTGTAAATCACAGAGTGCCGTTGTTTAATGAAGGGGCTTCTTCACGGCAGAACATACCGCATGTGTGAGGAAGCACTTGGGGCTGACAATAGCTACTTCTTGCTGCTCCTTACTTTGGTCCTTTTCTTCCTTTCAGTAGCTTCCCTTCCTCCCCTTTGTCTCCTTCTCTCCTTCCACTTCCTCCCTTCGCCTTGGCCTCCTGGATCTCATATATATCCCCATTCACACTAGGATGTTAACAACTCAATGAGTTACCCTTTCCTAGAGCAGCTGCGTTTAAAAAGGGAGGGCTATGTTTAACCCAAAGAAATGAGTCACTAATGGTGAACTTTCAGGCAAACTGAGATGATATTTTGTGGGGGAGAGTGAGGATGTCACAGCACTCCTCAGAGCCCCATAGGCAGCTGTCTACTCACTGGCACACAGGTTTGGTGCGGCCCTGTGCCAGGCGCAATGTGACGGGCAGCGTTATCCACACAGGAAGGAGGTCCCACAAGAGAAGAATCACCAAGGGGGGACTGAGGTCCCGCAAACCCAACAGAGGCTGCTGACCCTGACTGCCGAGGTCATGATGAGGCGCTGGGGGGCAGTTTCCATACTGGGGGTAATGGCAGTGAGCATCTCAGCCTTTGTCCCTCACCAGCTGGGGCTCCTGGGGGCACTCTGGTCAGGTGTCCCTGTCTTCTAATGCAGCCTCCCCAGCTCACTTCCCTAGACGCCTTTCTCCATGGCCAGAAGGAAAGCAAACCCATGTGCCCTTCCCCGTGAGACTCCCTAGACTGTTCCACACCTTTCCCCGTGCCCCGCCCTTCTGTGCCCTCTAGTCCCCCGTCTGCGAGTTCCTGTGAGCCCCACATCTCCAGTCCTGTCAGCCTCAGAGCACTACCCCCTGGGAGATAAACTACAGGGTAAGAGGCAACTCGAAAGCCAGGCTCTGTCCAGCTCTGCCCCAGGTCCACGTGGGACAGGCTCTCCCACTGGATCATGACAGGGGGCTCCGGGTCTCTTCTAGCACAAAGTTCTAGAATTTCTCCTTTCTTTTCCACATCACTTTATCTCTGATACCTCACCTCTCAGCACCCCTCAGAGACCTGGAAGCCCAAAAGCTTTGGCCAGGGTGTTCCTGAGGTGGGCCATGAGACGGCAGTCAGGGACTGTCTGCCAGGGAGAAGGCTCTGGGTGGTCCCTGGCGGGTGGGCCCAGCTGGAGCAGCCCAGGAAAGAAGCATCACTGCAATGAATCCCTCCTTTACAACCATGCTGGGAGGGACGTGCAAGGGCCCGTGGGTGGGTGTTCACGTATGGGGGGGGGGATTTCTTTTTAAGAGACAAGGTGGGTGGAATGGGGGAAGCCAGCTGGCTGTGGGCTCTATTTCTACTGACAAGGCTTTACCCTGTAGGTGTGAGGAATTCCAATTAAATATGCAGCCTATTTGTCTGTGTGTGGGAGAGGGTTTGCTGGGAAGGAGGGGAACGGAGGCAGCGTCTCTGCGGCATACCAGCAAACCAGAAATTAGCTCCGTTCATCACAGGCACACGGGGCTTCCCTCAGCCCTCCTGTGCACTCACAGGAGTCTGGAGAAGGAGACAGACAGAGGAAGCGAGAGAGAGGTTGGGGAGGCGGGTTCTCCAGACTTGAAGGGCTTCCGGAATCTCTGAGTGGGCAGGAAGGATTGCCCGACGCCTTGGCTCTTGGGGGGGTTTCCCATTCTGGAGGCGCTGGCAGTGAGCTTCTCTGGCCCATCTGTCCCCACCAGGGATGGCCAGGGTCGTCTGGGCTCACCCCTGAATCATCAGGGGTCACTATTCAAATAAAGGGGTGTCTCTAACTGGGGCAGTGTGTGGGTATGCGGCCGGGTCCCCACAGGGCAGGCACCATCATCTCTGCAGGGCCCAGGGGCCACTTGGGCCCCCTCTTTTATCCGCCCCCCCCCCCCACACACACCAAAGGAGCACTGAGACAGCTTTAGTTGAGGCAGTTTCCTCTGAAGTACCTAATCCTGAAACGCTGATGGCTGGACTCACATGCTGGGTGAAAGGATCACTCCAAGGAATTCTGGGCGTCCATGGACCTCCAGAATTATTGCAAATCTTCTGCCAACACTTTCTCCCTTGTTTTTTACTTAGAAGTGGGATTTGGTAGAAAATATGGAAGGTCTCCAAGGTAGAAAGAGCAGCTCTTTGGGAACCTGGCAAGGCTTTCAGCAGTAGTCTTGCGTGGCTTGGCGAGGGTGGGGGGAGGGGGGGTGCTTGCTCGGGGTCCAGCCTGAGACCCTCTGAATGGCAGCTAGGCTGGTTGTGGGCTCAGCTGGCCCCTCTGGGCATGCCAGTTATCTTGCCCTTTAGCCTTCAACCACTGACCTTGCATGTAGGTGACCACTTCATCCGTCTCCATCCACCACTGTCCCCATCTGTCCTGCTTTTACTTCTCTTTCCTGAGGCTGCTTCTCCTTCTACTATTAATTCTGATTCCCCCTAATTTCTGATTCTATGTCTTTTCCACAACTGGTTAAAGCAATCATTTATCACACAAGGCCTGCAGGTTGTAGAACAGGAGGGTTGGTGCAGAGGGTTGGCAGGGCGTTTTTTCCAACCAGTGCACCTCAGGTGGTGGCCCAGTCATGCCAAGCAGCACCTGAACAGGGCAGGGCAGGGACCGGTACACAGGCATCACTGGTGCAGGTGGTGCGGGAACTGGGCAAGCTTGTGGTGGGTCCTGGTTTGGATGAAAAGACAATGGGAGACTGGGGACAGAGAGGGGCAGGGGGCAGCACCGGGGGAGGTCTGTGGCTGCAAAGGAGACCACCAAGCTAATGGCCAGAGGAAAGAGGAAACAAGCCAAAGCCTGGGAAGGAAGTTCCACAGGACAGAATGGCCTCCTTCCTCATTCTCTCTGATTTTCTTCATGCCTCCCTCTGTCTGATCCACCCTCTTTCCTCCTCCTGTCTCGCCACTCCCCGAGCTGTATCTCTCTTATACTTTGAGATTGGAAAAAGGGGTGCATCTGCCCCAGGAATACTCTCTTCTGGGGAGAGAGGGGGGGTCAAAGCTTGCTTGTCCTAGCCCTCAAGAAGCACCTCCAGAGTTCTATGTTCAGCTCCAGAAGGATGAGGCAGCGGGCTTTGCATGGGAGGGCAGGCAGGCTCACAAGCTTCTGCTGCGTGTGTCCCTCACCCCTGTGTCCGCTTCACCTCCTCCATGGTGATGGGCAGGACACTGAGTGATTTCAAGGAAAGGGCTGGGGTGTAGGGAGGGGAGGAGGGGTGAGAGGAGAGAATCTGGGGAGGGTGAGGTCTGTCCACTTCAGGAATGTTAACATGATAAAATGAGGCGTATGTGAGTGGTTTTTGTTTTTAGCATTTTACAATATTCCCTAAAGAGGGAACAGAGCCAGGAGGGTGAAGACCAAATCACAGGGAAATAATTTTGCCCAGGGGACCCTTTTGAGTGTCAAGGGACAAGGCAAATCTTTACAGCCAGGTGGAGCCTTGGAAGCACTCAAGTCTCAGCACCTCGCCAGAATCACACAGCCCAGCTGCTGGCAGACAGGGACAGAGGTGTGTAGTGTGGCTGGGAGTAGCGGGTGCCTCTGTCTGACCCTTTCCTTAGGACCCGGGACTGTAGTTGATGTTCTCAGAAAACATTTGGGTTTGCTCCATTCTGGGTCAATTAGGCCACATGGAGAGACAGCGCTGGGCCCTGCTCAGGGAAAGACAAGCATGGCCAGAGCCTCGCTGGGATGGTTGGGTGTCTTGTGGGTCCTCCAGGAACTCACAGATCACAGACACCACTGCTCAGTAGAAAGCAGCACTTCCTTGTTTTTGCTGCTCTCTGGGAGGTGGGTAAGCAGCCCTCTAGGAAAGTGTGGGCCTCAGGTCAACAATGTGAGCCATCAGATCACTAAGCGCTTCCCTGAGGGGTATCTCTGGTTGGGCAGGATTTGGGGGACAGCAGCCGAGGGTCACATTGCTGCCTGCGGTCATGGTCAAGGTTAGTCATGCTCTGGGGACTCCTGAAAAGACTAGGGGCAGGTAGGATTGGTTTTACATTGGGGAGGAAGAGGCTGAGCGTGAAGCCCTTTTAGGCTGTGAGCTACCTGAGCCAGGGTCCAGATGTACTTGGGGTATAAGAGCGACAGGGAAGAGAGGGGCCCCCAGTTCTCCCAGGAAGGAGAGTCAGGCCCCTGAAGGAGGTAGACTTCAGTGTGGAGTATACTTGACAGGATTGGCTGGAAGAAGGGTTGGGTGGTAACCGGGGTTCAGGGAAATGTAGATGGCAGAGCTGCTCTGAGTCCCATCCTTCCTTTCAAGAGAAGGGGAGAGAGAGCAACCACGAGGCATTTCCCTGGCTGTAGGGGACCTGGTGGGAGGCAGAGAGAATCCAGTGAGATGGACAAGACCCGGGAGGCTGAGGTCGTGTGGAAGGTTTCTTTGATTTCTGGCTTCTCAGACTGTGAGAACTCACAGTCTATCTCCTGCATTTTAACCCGAGCTCCCTCTTCAATTACCATTCTGATTCTTCCTGTTACCCATCCCTTTCTAACTCAGAACGGGAACAGGGAACTTGGTGGAGGGACCCCTGACAGCAGCCCCTTCCTGCCCCTGGAGTGAGGAGGCTGCCTGCCTCCTGCACCCCCAGATCTGGATGCTCGCCTGAACCTGGGCTCTCTTGCTTGTATTGAGCTCATCTGAGCTATTTCTAGAGTGAGTGTCCATCTCACCCAGCTTTACTCCAGCTCAGCTCTGATAAGGTGACTAGGGACTTCATCCCTCTTCCCCAAGCGCCTGGGCAACCAGATCAGAGATGGTCCAGGTGAGAGGAAATCCTGTTGTGGCCTTACTCACTCAGGCTTCTGTACAGGCACTTACGGGTCATATGGGGCATGTGTGGAGGAGGGCAGGCATGGACAGGCCCTTGGTCCGGGGTCTGTCAGCCCTTAGTGTGTGACCCGCGCATGGTAGTAGTGGCTTCTCTCTGCCCTTCCATTGTCCCCATTTCTCTCTCTGTGACCCTGGGAGGGGAAAAGAGGCCCCTCTGCATGGAGTTCACTCTTTCTATTGGAGTGAACAGGCCTGTCTGAAGATCTGGGAGAAGGTTCTAGAAGCCCTGTCTTGTCATAGTCCTGGGTGCTGAGATGGGTCCCCAGCCTTCTCTCCTGTTCTGCGGGGCCATCTGAAGGGTGGGAAAGGCCTCATTGGGGAGAGAAAGCCCACTCTTTGACTCCTTGTTAGCACCCCTCCACGGTGGGTCAGCAGTGGGTCAGGGCCTGCCACGGTGCACAGAGTCGTTGTCATCCTGTCAGAGGCTGTCCTCCGAGGTGTGAGGAACTCCAATTAAGCATTCAGCCGTCTGCCTGTGTGGGGGGCCTGGGCTGTGGAGGAGGCAGCCTTGTGCTGGCACGGTGACTAATCCTCACAACACCAATTATGAGCCTCTGGGGAGGAGGTGGTGGAAGGTGGGCGGGGGAGGGGCGGGAATTCAGGGAGGCAGGGGAGGCGGGGGCTGGGGTTTCCTCACCAAGTCAGCTGCCTGGATCCCTGTCAGGGCTGTGCAGGACAGAGGAGAGCTTTAGATCCCCAAAAGGAAGCCCCCAGGGCCCAGTATCCCCTGAGAGAAACCAATTTCCCTGCAGGGTCCAAGATATCCCCTATTTGGATTTACCTAGTGTTTTCTCAGGACCTCTGGTGTCCCAGCTCCTCAATGCCAAGGTAGTTGGTATTGGCCTCAACATACAGCTAGAGCCTGAGGTTCAAAGAATTGAGTGGTTTGCTAGAGGTCACCTACCCAGGAGGAGACTGGGTGACGTGCATACATGTCTCTGACCCCAGATGTGCTGCATGCGTACCAGGCTCTGAGGGTCTTGGCAAATCACTGACGGTACCATTGGGGGGGTACCCCTTCCCCAATGGGGGGACTCAAAAGCCTCAGGGGTAAGGGTTGGGGCTGCATGTAGGTCCCCACGTGACCACTGAGTGAAGAGCTCTTCTTTCAGAGGCCAGGAGGGGTAGTACTAAGAGTGGGAATTTGCTGAGTCCCTGGGACAGGAAGTCCCGCTCTCTAGGTAGAGCAATGTGACCGAATTTCACTGCAGAGGAAAAGGAGGCTAAGGATCCCAGAAGAGAACCTACATACAGCCTGTCTCACTGGGCCTGGCAGAAGGTGGATTTGAACCTGAGCCTAGAGCCTGGGCACTGGGTAGATCTCAATGGACAAGACCTGCAAGGGCCTGAGGTGGCATGGCCTGTGCTGTGGAGTCAGCCTCGTGCTCGAGGGGTGAGCTGAGTGTGCCCCAAGACACTACTGACTCTTAACAGTCACTCCAAGAGAAGAACTAGGGACAGAGCCTATGAAGGAAGGGCTTTCCCAAACCTAGGAAGGCTGGGAAATTAGGTTTCAGGCCTCCATCCTTGAATGATGTTTTTCATGGTATTTTTGGCTTATGAAGCATAAGCATACAGAAGGCGATTCGCTATTTTTATTTTCTGAGGAGGACAAATGAGAGGAAACAGGCCTTCAACTACAGTCAGGAGATTGAGACTGGACGTGCAGAGGAGGGCACTAGTCTGAAGGGCACAGGTAACGGAAGGTATCTTGTGGAGGGTTGTAGTTCCCTCCCTCACTCAGCCAGGTATGTTGCAGAGGGGTGGACACCCTTGTTTCCTGCACACTCTATAGCTGTTGAGGTCCCGCCTCTCTTGTGCCTTGAGAGCCACTTGTCCAGAACCACCAGGTCCTCTTTTCTCACCAGGGACACACAGTAGGGAGAATACAGGAACAAGAGGCCTGTGTATTCCTACCTACACCACAGATGCGTTCTGAGGGGCTGCCCGGAGGTTCCACTGTCTCCTGGGTTGCTCTCAAAGGGCAGGGTCCTGGAACTAGGAGAATACCTGTGGAGCTCAGCCTCAGGCCTAAATAAAGGCATAGACTCCTCTGCCATACACCCAGTGGGCAGGAGAGGTGCCTAGGCAGGGGCCCTTCATAGCTGGAAGGTGGACAGAGGTTTCAGATTCCAAGGGAGTCTAAGGATCAGTGTCAGACTTTCCTTTGCTAAAATGGCCAGAGGGCCTCCAGGGAGCTGCACATACGTCGAGGGCCTGCTGTGTGTCAGTCCTGTGACTCCCACAGCCTGTGGGCTAGACATGACTCCTGTCTGAGGAAAGTGGCTTCAAGTTCACAGTCAGCTACCAGCTGTGTTGAGGTTCAAATCTTGAACTCTTTGAGTAGTGGAACAATCCCCTTCCCCCACTGTAAGGGCAAAGGCCCTTTGTAGGGTTGACCCTGGGGGTCCTTTAGGGAGTAGAGGTCCTGCAACCATCACAAGGGGTACTTTCTGGGGAGGGAAGGCACCCATCCCATCTCGCCGCTGTGCCCTGCACACCACATTCGGTTGTTCTTGGCAGCGAGAAGACCCCCACCATCAGGGGTTGGTCCCTCCTGGGTCCTGTGGAGGAGTGGGGAGTTCCGTGGAGGAGGAGAGGAGGAAGGGGCTGGTGGAAACTCCCCAAGGCAGCAGGAACCAGGCTGGGAGTGGGGAGGAGGGACACGGGGGTGGGTTCCAGGCTTTTCCCCACACTTCCTCAGGGATCGCTTTACATAACCAGGGCTGCTTAGTCACCGCTTTTTACTTTTTTTTTGGAAACAATTTTCTCAGCATCACAGCTCCCGTCTCCATCCCTTACTAGTCACCGGTGCTAGGGAAGTCCCTTTTCTTCCGTTCCCTAGGCAACCCAGCACATTTGCCTTTCAAATGATCCAAGGCCTGGGCTGGGGTAGGAGTTCCCTCCCCCTGTACCCAGGCCTCCCACACAGCCACTCCCGCCTCAGTTGGGGATGTCATGTGGCCCAGCCACCCAGAGGTATCTGGGAGACCAAACGCCCTGACTAATGTCAGCCCCCACTCCAGACCCTCACATTTTCAGGCCTGGAATTTGGCTCAGACTCAGGGCTTCCCAGCTCATGTCTGGAGGGGCCATGTCAGGACTTGGGGCATGGTACGCTCTTCTCATTCCTCTCTTGGGGGCCCAGGGCACTTCAGGCTGCCATCCTACCCTAAAGGCAGGCCTACAAAGGCCTTGTCTCTTGCCTTACTCTCAATGTCTTCTGGTAGAGGAGAAAAGACCTTGGGGGTAAGGTCTTCTCCATGGCATGCTCTCTCTACTCCTTTGCTAATTGCCCATGGAGTTGCTTGGGAAACAGAATTGATGTGGGGGAGGGGCTGAGGGGGAGGTTTTTCAGGTGTCCTGGAGACACTGGAAAGGGGACCCAGAAGCTTAGGCCAGAGGCCCCCTCCCACCTTCTTCAGGCTTCTTTCAAAGGTCCTGATGTCACAAAGTATCTGGGTAGGAATTAAAGTGACTATGTGAGCTATAAAGATGGTGTTGCACAACATCACAGAGCACGTGGGAACCATTCTCATTCATTCATCACATGTCTGTCATCACATGTCTGTAGCGCACCCAGGACATGTGAAGCAGTCTGTAGTCCCTAAAAAGCCTTGGTATCCAGGCCTCTGCCTTCAGGGCATGAGAACACCCAACTCTTTCATCAGTGTTACAGCACTTCAGTTCTTAGAGGCCACCTCTTACTGATAACCTTACCTAGGCAGACAAGAGCTTTAATAGGAGATAAGTGTCCTGGGAGGTCTTCTTCAAGCAGGAATTCTCAGCCTAGGATTCATGAACAGACTTCAAGTTGTCTGTAAATGACCAGAAATTGCAAAATGACAGGAACACGCACCCACCTCATGCCCTGGGGTCTGTGCTCTAGTGCTTAGAACCTCGCAATCAGCTGCCCAGCTTCCTGGTTTCTCCTCTGCCAGGCTCACAAGGAAGACCCTCTGGTTCTCGGTCTGCCTGTGCAGACCTATAGGGGACAGCAGCATCCGTAGGCCCACCCTCAGCCAGGGGTCCTGGATTGGCACACCTGGACTCTGCTGAGCAGGGATCCTGAGGTTTAACTTGGTGGTGTGGGTCTATTCCCTTGCTTTTCTGGGGAGGGGTAGGCAACATGGGCTCTCTTTCCCTTTTCCAAGCTCACTTTGATTCTCTTTCTATATTTAGATCTTTTCTCCGTTATTTCTTGAGAATAAGCAAATGACGCCTAGCAATTCTCTTTGTGCTTTCAGTCCGCTTTCCTGACGAGAAGAGGTGGGTGCTGCCATCCCATCTGGAGGGGCAGGAATCTAAAGATGCCCTCAGGTTGCTGTGTGCCTCCCTCTGGCCTGGGCCTGGTTTTCTCTCTAGCCCATGGTGCCTGGGGCTATACGAGAGGAACTCAGGAGGCCCTCTTCACACCTGTACTGTCTCAGCAGCGCTTTTGGGTCATGTGCCAGGGAGGTGCCCACGGGCTCTGGGTAGAATCATATCCAGGATTCAGCCAGGGTCCTCATGCTCTGGGAGACCCCTGAGCAGTAATCCAGTGGGAATTGGTGGTGTTCACTTTACATACTTGGGTGGGACAGGTCTGGAGGTGGAATCACATGGAGTGATCTTGGGGTCACTCTCCCCTCTTCTCTCCCCTCTCCTCTTCTCCTCCCTCCAGGGAGCGACAGACATGCCAGCCTAGATGCTGGGAGGATTCCAGGGATCTCCCTTCAAGAGTCCCGCCTGCAGCTGGTGGACAGTAGACTCTCCATCTTGGCTGGCTTTTTCTGTCCCCATCACCAGCATCCTAACTACTAAAACTGAGTATGTGGTTGATCTGAAGGGGGGGGGGGTGTCCGGAAGATCTGAAAGGACATCTGAGGCTTCAGGGGAAGAAGTGGAGACCAGGTAGAACAGTGACAAGAACAAACACAAACAACACAAACAACACACTTGGGTGAGTTCAGGACTCAAAGGCAGGAAAAGGGACCCATCTTATGTTTGTTTCTAAGATTTGTCATCAATGTCTTACTTTTCCAGGAAACTGAGGCAGTGGGGTGGCCAGGACAGGCCTCCTATTCTTGAGTTCTGGCCCTGCTGCCAGCTGCTGGACATGACCCTGTAGCCAACCTCTAGTCCTGGGAGCCATGCCAGGTTTGGGTGCTGCCAGCCTGGAGACTGATTTAGCACACGCCTTGTTAAGAGAAGCTAATTAACAAACCTGCATTTAAATAAGCAGCCGCCTGGGTGTTTGTAACCACCACCTTATTGAATTGTGACAAGTTATTAGCCCTTGCATGTTAAATGAAACAGAAGCATCCAGGAAATACCCCTAAATCCAGTCTGCATAAAGCAGATTCCTGCTGAGAAAATGACGGCAAAAAAAAAAAAAAAAAAAAAAAAAAAAAGGATCCACTGGCAGCTTTAGGGAGAACTCCAGGCTCCCTTCCTAGGAGGTTACATAATCCTCTGTCAACAGCGATGACACTGGGAGAAAGGCAGGGAGCGGGAGGGAGGGCCACTGGAGATGCCCTGGGCTCCCCCCGGGGCTCTGCCGTCTTTGGGGATGCTGGAGACTCAGCCTGGTCCAGGGGGTTAGATGGATCCTGAAGCATCTGCCTGCAGCCATGAACTGGCCCCATGGGCTTGCTCATGTCAGCTATGGCCAGGCCTGCTTCTCAGGACCCAAGTGAGTCTAGAGCACTTTGTCACCAATTTGACGTCTCTTTTGGACAACAAAGACCCACTGGAGTTCAGCCTTCCAACAGAGTTGGCTTACTCAGGGAACAAGTATCTCTGCCATTTCCTTTGCACAATGGTCAGCTATGAATAAGGGCCAGATTCAACTATACCTTGACAACTCTCCTTTTTGTTTTTTAAGAAAAATACCCACTGGCTATCCTAGTGTTCACAACCAAAGCCACCACGCCCTAGGCAGTGGGAAACAGCCCCCTGCGCTTTCGTTGGTACTGCCTGGCCCACAAGGTAGCCAGGATAGAACGGTGGCCATAACCAGATCCTGAGCACTCTCCAATGTGGAGTTCAGAAAAGGCCAAGTTTCTGCGATGGGGAAAGACTATAAAAGGCCAGGACATGGGCTGAAGAGCATTAAGGTGCAGTCTGGATTGGGACAAGTCCGCTGCGTGATTTCCTGCCTGTTATGGGGGAGAGGGGCTGGGGTTGTGGGTATTCGAGAGAAGGGCCAGGTAGGAAGGCTCCCTGTGTTGCTCAAGACTTAAATGGACTTATCTTGGCTACTTGTTAGCAGCACAACCCGGGCGAGTTACATATCCTGCCTGAGCATGTTTCTTCATTTCAGATGGGAACAGTGGCTACAAGTTCTGTCCGGCTTACAGTAAGTCACAGGCAGGCCAGGGAGAAGTTTCCCAGGCTGACTGCTGCTCAGAGTTGAAACTAGAACTGACTTTGGACTCTGCTCTTACTAGTTGCTTGCACCCACAGAGGTGAGCACCTACGCTGAGCCCTCGCCTTCACCTGTCCTGCTCATGCGTATCTTGAGGGCTACATAAGGGTGAAGTGGGACGATGGATTTAGAGAGAGGCAGAGCAGGGTAGAAATGGAATAAATCCTGGCTTTTTCATTTCTCCTTCCTACCCACTTGTTACACACCTAGGGTTCTGGATTATGGGTACCCGAAAAAGAGTATTCTACTGCATCTTTTTCTTAGAATTAGGATGGGACCACTGGGAAGAGGCTAGATACATTTCTGGACTTTGAAAACCTGTCTATTCACGTGTCACTGCATTTGCCAGGCAGTTGGAGGTTGCGGAGAGTAAGCAATCTCTTCCTATTTGGTCTCTTGAACAGTCTTTAATTGGCTGATCATAGGTGATTCATCAGAGCAAACGCTCTTTTCAAGCTCTACGGCAAAGAGCTGTTGGGGAAAGTTGATGATAGCTCCAGGGATAGTATGAAGAGAATAGAGCTGGTCTCTCTAATTCAGGGGAACCTCCAGATGCTACCTTGGTGGTGGTGGTAGTGGGGGGTGTTGCACAGGTGGAGAGAGGGGCAATATTATAAAGAAGTGGAATAAAGTGAGTGAAGTTGAGGTGTTTTTTTTTTTTTTCTTTTTTTAAGACATATCACCTAGGTTAACATGAAAAGTTTGCATTGAGATAAGGCTGGAAGGGCAAGAATTACATAACCTCAAAATTTCAAGCTGATCTCGCCTTGGGGACCTCTCCAAGTCTGGCAACTGGAAAATGTGGATGAAGAAAGGGTACTAGCTTTTGTTAGGTCATTTGTTCACAGATATGCATATCCTCTCCTTCAGTCAAAACCCACCCTGAACAGACCCCCAGTTGGTCAGTGAGGGCAAAGAGAAAAGAAAGAGGCAGTAAGTAGCAATAACAATAACATTTACCTCTCTCGTCACTGCTATTCAGTCAACCAACGTGTGAGGTAAGGACAATTAAATATGGATTTTATTCTCAAGTACTTGAGTCTAGCTGGGGAGTCATAGAAATAAATGACTGCTATAACGATGATGATGACGACTATTGCACTCATGTGCTAAGTCCTGTACTGGAGCCATGCAGGACCATGGTGCTTTCTTAGAACAGTCAAGGCTGCCTAGAAGGAGGTAGGTTATAGGAAGGTTTGAGGCAGCTCATTTAAAACCTGGTCCAAGCAGACAGGGAGGTTGAGGTGAGAGCTGAGAAGAGAACAGAAAGGCAACCATATGCTAGCAAGCAGGAAATTTGTTAGTACCTGCTTGGGAACAGGGTGGTGGTGGGGCTAGCCAGGAACAAGGCAGACAGGTCAGGAAGGGCCCCACATGCCATTCCAAGGTGTTTAGGTTGAACTTCATGTGGGAAACAGTGATGGGGCAAAGTAGGGGTGTCCCGTTGAGAGTAAACATCCAGCAAGGGGTTGGCAAACAGGCTGGCGAGCACAGGAGGCTAGAAGCTGATGCAGGAAAGCCAGAGCTGGATGAGGGTCTGCAAAGAAGAGGTGGGCCCCAGAGGCTGAGATACAGGGAACAGTGTCT
>NW_004567119.1:21316068-21318253 GCF_000260355.1 Condylura cristata | reverse complement strand
ATTCTGGGAAAGTCTAATGGGAAAAGGACTTGGGAGAACTCAGGAGCCACAGACTCTGGGAGTCTTGGGTGGATGGAGGCTGAGAGGAAAATCACGGTTACAGGAGAAGTAGCCAAAATGGGAGATATTATCTAGTGGTGACAGAGGCCACTGAGATAAGACCTGAGGAGTGTCCATGAAATGTGGCAGTGAGGTAGAGGAGGAACAGCTTCAAGGGGGGAAGATGAACTGGGAGACAGAGGAGAAATGGTGAGTGCAGCCCCTTTTGGGAAGCAGCTTGGCTGGGAAGGGCAGGGAGAGACTGTGGGTTTTTGGGAATCTTGCCTGTGGCAGTGAAGACTGATGGGGGCACTAACAGCATCTGGAACTTTCCAGCCACATTCAAAGGCCTCACACACATTTGTGGGAGTGCCCAGGACACATGCATAGTCCCACACTCCCTGGGCCTCAGTTTCCTCCACTGAAGAAGAAGGGGCTCTCCTCTCCACTTTAAACTTTGCCGTCCTGATGGCTATTGCAGGATTTTAAATTGACAGGAATTCTAAATTCTGGATAGTATGTTAGTTAATAGCTATCAAAGTGCTTTCGCAAGTGTGAAACCTTTGACTTCGAAGAAAGTCACTACCGAGGTGAATGAAGAGTGGGTATTCAAGTTTAGTAATAGCACACACAATAAATACACCCTAATGTCCATGTTAGGGATCAGTTGAGTAAATTATAGTCATCCATATGGTTAGTTACTTCTGCACTAAAAATCATGGTTTAGAAGAATATGTGTTGACATGGGAAAATGTTAATGATATATTGCTAAGTAAGAAAGCAGAATGTACAGTATGATACATTCATTTTGAAAATTTTTGATTAGGACACAGACCAAATCTTTAATTAATGTAATTTTTTTTCCCTTGGCAAGCAAGTAGAGTATTATCTAGAATACTGTAACTGAAAAACCAAACAGAAAGACAGTTATGCACTAAGTGTGTTCACAAACATTTTTAAGTCATTAGGATGAAAGTGGGCTGTCACAGCATCAAGAAGTGGAGAAATTCTGAAGTTATGAGAGGTGGAATTCACCTTGTGATCACGGGACCCAATATCCTCACTTTGCAGAAGAAATTCAAGCTCAGTGGCAGTTGAGGGCAGTTACTAGTTGGGGGAGCCAGGCCTGGGGTAACCTCTAGATTATGTTGACATCCTCTTCCCTGAGTCTGCTGACACCTACAAGGTGGCTGCATGCCTCAGCACGATGAGGTGGGGCTTTGGGCCCCTGATTTCCTCAAAGCCCTGGAGACCAGCACAGCTCAAGGAAGCTGGACGCAATAGCACTTATTTGTTGCCAGCTGGGTTTGGGGGAGGTAGCGACAAGTATCCCGTTGTCCATGACCACACAGTGATCACCTCTTTCACACCGCAGCCCTCTTTCTAACACAGGAAGAGAGTAGTGGGCCTGGCTGCTTCTCTGCCCCCTACGGCCACCACTGGCCACCAACGGCCATTCTGTCATCTCTTGCCTGGGCTACTGCTCCTCATGGGTCTCGCTGCTCCTCCTTTCACCCAGGCAGCCAGAGAGATCCTGCTAAACCCTAGTAAAAGACACCTCCCCTTCTGCTTACCTGCCCCAGTGCCTCCTGAAATGCAAAGGCTGAGTGCCCTCAGGTCCTGCCTGAGCTGGTTGCTCATCTTGGGGCCTCCTTTCCTGCATTCCCTCCACAAGGAAGTGCACCTGCCCCACGCTTTTTGTGCTGGCCAGTGCATCTCCCTGGGGGCCTGCCCCGCCCTGCATTCTCCCCCCCCCAAGATTTCTGTACTTAGCTCTCTTGCCTCTTTCACATGATCATTCTGCGAGCCCTCCTTGAGTACTTGCAAACTGCACAGCCCACACACCCCCCACTAGAAATTCTGTTCTGTATTTCCTACAAAGTACTAATGCCTTCTAAGACCAGATTATTATTTTTCTGACTTTTATTGAAGTAACAGTGGCTTATGGCATTACATAGGTTCAGGTTTACTGCATTATGATTCGACATCTGCCTGTGCTACATTAAGATCTATCATCCACCAGATTTACTGATTGAGTCTGTTGGCTGTTACTTGTTCGGCTCCCTCCTCTGGAAAGTAAGCTCCATGAAGGGAGGGATCATTCCTTTATGGACTGGTGCATCCAAAGTGTCCAGAACAGAGGGCA
>NW_004567119.1:21287028-21315938 GCF_000260355.1 Condylura cristata | reverse complement strand
AGAGGAAATGTAAGATAGTTCTCAATGAGTGGGACTTTGAAGTTAAGGGGTACAGATTGTGGTGTGAGTCTAAGCTGGAGCTTGCCTGCCTTACTCTCCCATCCTAACGTAAGGCTTGCATAAGGCTCAAATCCCTGCTAGCCTCAACCTTTGTGCCAGCTGTTTCAGGATTCATCACGCACTCACTCACTTGCTTACTTATTCACCACATATGAGGCACAAGGAAGATACAATTTTGCCCTTAGGGAGCTCATGGTGCTGAGGGGAGCTGAGCTCCATAGAACTGACTGCCCCATGCGAAGTGTGGAAGCAGATCTGGAGGGGCAGACACAGGATTCAAGGGTATATTCCGAAGTGGGGGAGAGTTTGACCCAATTCTCTAAGTGTGGGTAGGGTATGAGAGGGCAGAGAAGGAAGCTGTCCAGTAAGAACACCTGGCAAAGGCTGGTGGGGTGGGGGTGGGACGTAGGAATATTTCAGGACTGGTGAGGCTGCTTGGAATGAGATAGTGAGACTTTCAGGCGGGTATAACAGCTGGGCTGAGGCCAGACCTGGAAGGGTCTGTGGCTACCTTTGAGGGCTTCATTTTTGATTTCTGAATTTGTACATTTTACCGGCTTTTGGAGACTTGGAGAATTGGCTCCTTTCTCAGCAAACAGACGGGGTTTAATTGCTGTTACTGTCAGTGTAGTTGCAAATATCATACAAAAAGGGGTTTTTGGCTAATTGATTTTAGAATAAAAACCAAGAACTATGTATAGATATTGTGCATCCAGGGTACTTTAAAGATCAAACTGTTTATATTACCCTTAAATACAGCCATTAGTATGAGGTGCTGGGGTCTGTGAGCTCCTGGGACACACAAATGACTCTCCAGGGTTTAAGATGCTGGAGTACAGCAAGCAGCAACACTTTTACTGGGAGGGGGTGAGGAGGGGTGCAGCCGGCACCTTTTGATTGGCCCAAGCCCAGAAGAATAGACAGGCACCATTAGCCTAAAGTGCTACTTTAAAGCAGACCCCAACCTCCCACCGCACAGACACACAAGAAAGCTGAATCCCTTGGCTACTTGGTATTGCTGAGAGTGAAGCCGATGGGGCTGCACTGCTGCTAGGCCTGGAGAACCTCTCTCGCTACGGGCCAGGGGAAGTCCCTAGAAGCGACCAGGTCCAGGCACCTCTGACTTCCCACCTGGTCTCCTTCCCTCACCTGCGGTTCCTTCCCTCAGTGCAAACACTGCCAAGGGGATTTTCAGGTTGTATAAGTCAAGTGAATTCCTACATAGTCATTGCCATCCTGCGATTATGTTCACATCTCTCTCAATTTTTAATTTGGGAGCTTTTAGAAAGGCAAATTTATCTGTGACAGCATCCAAATTGTATTTTATTCGAATCTGCATTCAAAGGATGCAATCGACTCCTGAGAAAGCTGTGGGCCTCTCTTTTTGACATTTTCCCAGACTTTGCATGTGTGTATGCGCGTGGGGCTCTCTGTCTCATGTATAAACACATAATGCATATTCTCCAGGCAGCTCCACAGTATCTCTAGCTATCTACATAGCCATCATGTAGATGTGTGATAGAGTGTAGACTCCTGTTAGCCAATATTTAAGTTACTACGTTTAACTTAGTCAACGAACATTTAATAAGCAGTTCCTACTCATTAAACACCGCCGTAGGCCCTGGGGATAAAGCAATGAACTAGTCAGATTCTGAGTACAAGACTTCCAACAAGTGTGCAGAAGTTGCACTGATAACCACAAAGTGAGCTAGTGGGTGTGTCCACATAGCAGAGTGCCCTTAACACGGGAGAGACAGTCCATCCAGGTGAAACAGCGCCCAGGAAGGCTGGGCTTAGGGTTCTCTGACACAGGTGAGTTTATGGACTATTTCAGATGGAGATGAAAGAGCTGGTAGTAGGATAGGGTGGGGGTGGGGCTGGTGAATCTTTTACATGATTCCAGGGCTTTTTCACTCTTTTCCTCCACCATGAAGCCTCCTGCTCCTCCCAGTGGTAAACAACCCCTTCCTCTTACCCTATTGTCTATACCACTCACTAGGCACCTAACATATCCTGTCTTACATGGATAGGTGTCGTTTTTGCTCTAAACTTAAATAGTTCATTCAAAGAACACTCAGGGAATTTCTGAGTGTCTGGCCCTCCTCTGGGGACCACACAGATAAAGATCCTATATCTGTTCATGAATTATCTTAGCCTGGTAGGGGGACAGATGAGCAAACTGGTAACTATAGGTGTCAGGTTTATGACAGAGGTCAGAGGTAGCTCATAGAGTGCTATGGGGTGGTGGGGAGGGCTCTGGATTGGAGTTGATGTTTAAACATTCCCTAGAGCAAGCAGACTTCTTGGAAAATGGAGTTTCCCTGATTCTCTTTATAGTCTCCATAGTTGTGATGATCATATTTTCTTACCCTGCAATTAAATCTTCTAAATAGCATTTTAAAGTCTGATGATAAAATAATGCATTTATAGAAAATATGGAAAAGATCATTAAGCTTAAAAAAATAAATATAAAAATCGCTCATAATTCACTTTCTCTCCCCCACGTCTATAGATCATGCTCTGTATACTTATTTTTAACATGCTCTTTCTTTTCACATAACCGTATGGTATAAGTATTTTACTAATGTTACATATTCATCTTCAGTCATTTTAATGGCTGCATAATATTCCACAGGCCATCATTTCTTTGCTAATCATCTCATTGGACAAATAGATTGTTGGTAATTTTAAAGCATTATAAACAATACTGTAATAAATAGCATTGTGGGTAAATTGCTGCTCATGGTCATTATAACTTGCTTAGTATAAATTTCTAAAAGGAGATATCACCTCACAGACTATATACACTTGCAAGGTGTTTACTATAAGGTACATACCAACAAATAACTCTTATAAGGGTTTTTTTTAAAACAATCACATTCCTATCAGCACTATATGAGAGACCCTGGATATTTTAATTTTTTAAGAAACAAAACCCAAACATTGCCAATTGAATGACCACAGTTGTGTGGGGTAGGGGAAGTTAGCAATGATTTCTTGCTTTGATTTGCATTTCTGATGACCAGTGTAGGTTTTCATTTTTCATCTGTTTATGTTGTATTTCTTTCCTCCTCATTTTGCCCACTTTTAAATCTATGTTTTCTATTTATTAAAAAATAAATTATAACATCTCATACTGCTGAGTTCTCACTATATGCCAGGCCCCACCTGGACTAACTGGTATTATATCCTGTTTTTTTCCCTATATCCTTCCAACAGCCCCATGAGTTCATAGAATCATTATCTTACTGATTTCTAAGTGCCTAATATGTTGAGGATAGTAATTGTCAAATATATGACATTTCTTCCCCCCTCCCCATTATGTTGATTGTCTTTTAACTTTACCTTAGAAGTTTTTAATCTATGGAAGTTTGAAGGCTTATAAGGTCAAATCAGTCAATCACTTCACTTTTTGCTTGTGTGTGTGTGTGAAAGAAAAAAAGGTCTTTTCCTATCTTGAGACTAGAGGAATACTAACAAATAATCCTTTTGGTTCTTTATGGTTTAATTTTTAACATTTAATTTAAATGTGTAATCCATTTATGATTTATTATGATATGGCATGAGAAATAATGTTAACATCTTTTCCCCCAAATAATTAGCCAGTCTTCCCCAAACCTTTATGGCAGAGTTGATGCTTTCTCTTTGGTTTTGAAATGTCTTTTTTCATGAGCTAACTATTTCAATATGGTCAGATCATTCCTTTCTGTTTCAAAGATATGTCTATGTATCCTCTCATCAGTACCATACTTTTAGTAATTGTGGCTTTATAACATGTAGTAATAGCGAGAAAAAACCTTAAGTGCCAATAATAGTCATCTTTTTGGCAAACCCCCTCTATCAAAAAGGAGCACATATAAAAATTAACTGGCAGATATTGATTTGTGAACTTACATTCTTTCATATTCTTCATGAAAGTTTCTTAATTGAAATTGTTCAAATTTATTGAGTAGAATAGTTATTAATACTTTCTACTGCTTAACAGCATAAACTATAATGGAAGTTACAATATTTTCTGAGCCAAAAATCAACATAATCATTGATAAGATTCTATTTGTGCTTCTAAATGTCAAACATTTTAGGATAGTTTGTATGCTGAAAAATGGCAATTTCTCAGCATTTCTGTGATGAAGAGGACAGCAAGAGGACTGTTTTAAAGTTAGGTGAGGACTGGCTAAATCCCAAAGGTGTGATGTCCAAGCCCAGTGTGCCCAGCACACTGCCTGCACCGAAGTGGATGCATGATTTATTCCGGCCTGACAGAGGCATATACTGTCAGACACTTAAGGGTCGAGTGTTGTCGGCAAATCCAAAGTATGGAGTAAAGTCAATGACTCCAACTGGTCTGAACACGGGGCTCTTTAATGTATAGATTCACCCAGCTCCCTTGGCAATTTTCAAATGGTATATTTATGTGTTTAGATGTATAATTCATTTCCCCGCTGAGTTTTGAATTCCTCGCGGGCAGGAATTTAATTCTGTGCTTTTAGAGTCCCCTATCACCCAGCAGAGAACTGTGCTCAGAAGGGGTGTTCAGTAAATCGTAGCTGGTTGAAAGAATTGACCCTTGCTGTCATAACCACTGACAGTTTGATCAATAATTAAAAGCCAAGATGGCTTCCTCTGGGCAACACCCTACACTAGCTTATGGAGGGGACACACCAGCCTTATTCTTTGCCTATGTGTAGCCTGGGAAGGACACGTGTCACATTTCAAGGAACAGCTGTACAGAGGTTGCCAGCACCCCAGATGGTTGGAGCTGAAAGGGAACTAGACCTTGCCAGCCAACTTCTCATCTTAGAGAGCACCGAGGCCAGGGAGGGGGATGATTTTAAAGTCGTTGAACTAGTTGGTAAGAACTTGGCGTGATTTTAAAGGTGATATGGTGAACTTTAAGTGGAGTCAGGAAATTGGGGAGGCTTTGATTTGGGAGAGAAGCAGGGAGAGGAGACTTCAGGTTGGGGGCTGGCAGGAGTAGAGGTGTGGAGGTGGGGGGCAAGTAATAGGTGGTGAGCAGTGGGTGTGAGTGGCTCATGGCAGAGGGTGTTTGTTTGCTGGAGTTTGGCAGACTGCGACATCAAAACAATGGGGAAGAGTGACTTGCTGTCGTCTGTGGGTGTGACAGCGCAGTACATTGTGACAGGCTGACCAGTATGTTGTGACAGGCTGACGAGATGAGAGCAAGAGAGGTGAGTGGTCAGGGCGAGCCCCTTGCTGGGAGCTGATGCCAGTGAGGGCCATGCTGGGAGCTGGTGGAGGGTAGGCGTGTGCCAGGACAGAGAAAGGCAAGCACTCCTCCCAAGGGACTGGGAAAGTAGGGCGAGTGCCCTGGGACAACTAGGAAACCAGACAGCGTGGAATCCAGTGCTAAATGGTGCGGCACAGACTAAGAGCTAAGTGGGAGGTCAGCGGAGGGGCGGGGTCTTCCAGAGACTTAAGGAAGGCAGGGTGAGTGAGGTGGCTTTTGAGCAGAAGATTTTAAAGAGTGGCTAACGCTAACTACAAACCCCAGAAAACTGACTATAGAACTGAGGCTGGGTGGTGGGCGAGGGGAGGAGGAGTGAGAACAAAGTAGAGTGGACTACGGTGGAGGACTAGGGGAGTTTTGAGGTGACTGTGGTATGGTAACAACACCTGAAGGGGGAGATCCTACACCTCTAAAACACAGTGTTGTAAACCAATGTTACCCCAATACAATAAACGAGTGGCTTTGGAGAGAAGGGGGTTCCAGGTGTATTAATCTTGTCTTTTATTTTCTGATGTTTTTGACATGCTGAGACATTGCTCCTCTGGGAGCGAAGACTGCCTCTCCCAGGGCTAGCTAATTCCTTGAGAAAGTAAATACCGGCCCATGACTGTGCATCAGTTATATGCCGTAGCCAATGCAAAGCCCACGCCCCCAACTTCCTCCTGTGTCCAAGCCTCACACACCGAGTCAATACTCCCTTGTCCTGATCACCCAGATACCAAGAAACCGGAGCTTGGTCCTGTCACCCAGAGCCGGGGACTTATTTAAACTCCAATCCTAAACATGCTCAAACCTACCTGCCGTGCCTTGCCCATTCCTTCCCACGGAAATGGCAGTAAAGGCCCTGGCCACGTTCTCCCTCCCTCCTGTCTCCTGACCCAGCCTGCGGCATCCTAGTCTGCATGTGGCCCTGCGGGCGGACATGTTCCCTTCTCTTGGGAGCTGTGAGTAATAAACCTTTCAATGGCATAAATATACATTTCTCTGCATCACCCCCACACCCACCCCATCACTTATAAGTTAAATCCTGGGTACCATCCAACTCTAGGAAGGGGGACCGACATTACATTTTGGGTAGCTGGGTAGGGGAAGAACAGGGACTGGGGGAAACACCTCCTTCTTACCTCTAACTCTTCCCTCCTCCTCTGTCTCCCCCATGTCTCACTTTTCCTTGTCTGCCCCTTGGTTTCCTGCTGTCTTCCTCCACAGGGCCCAGCCCAAAGTAGCATTTTAGCGTCTTTTCCAGTTTGGAGCTTAAGTCACCCTGCCACCTGTACTCCAGGAAGCAAGAGTCCTTTCAGACTCACTTTCAATTATGGTATGATGCTTTCCCTGCTAGGAAGGAATTTTAGGTACTTCTAAAAGCAATGGGAAGAATAATTTGGGAGGCAGGGATGGGTGGATTGGGAGAACTTTCTGGGAACCTGTAAAGTTGCAGTTCTTGGTTGGGGCCAGATAAAGGTCACCAAATGCCAAATTTTGATTTTGAAAGGGAGAGGACACGAGAGCTGAAGAGCCTGGGTGAGACCCTTCTCCTTCCCTGGAGACTTGGTTCATCACCCAGTGACAGACCCAGGGCTGCCAGGCACAAGCTGGATGGTGGCTTCTCTTGTTCAACAAGTGTGAGGGTATGAAGAGAAAGAGCAGGAGGATTGAAAACTGGGACACCCAAATTCGGGTCTTCCCTCTGCAACAACATGCTTGATGACCTTGGGACTCAGTTTCTTCATCTGCGAAGTGGAGGAGGAGGGCCAGGTAAATCTGAGGACCCTTCCAGCTCTGGGGACCCAGAAAGCTACCAATGGAATAGTTTCTCTGCCCTGCTACAGACCCAGTCCCAGATCTAGGCTTATTCACAATGGCAAAGTAAAGGTCTATGTGCTCTGCCCACCCAGGCCACAGCCCCTGGCAGGCTGGCTGCATCTGGCCTTCCCGGACAAACTGCACCTCCGGTTTCTGGATGTGCATGGTGGGGCCTTGTAGGACTATTCCCAGAGCTCCTGGGGTGACAGTTCTGGTATATTCCCTGGAATTGGAGTCTGACTGGGGTGGGTTGAGTGTCCTGCTCAGAGTGGGGCTGCAGAGGGCAGCAGACCTGCTTCTTGGAGCTGACAGGCACAGCTCCCAGACAGTGTGGGAGAGTGCCAGCTTCCTATGTAACCTTTCGGAATCTAGGAGCAGTTTGGGATTTGGTTGACTCTACCTCAAGAGACAGATGTATGTCCCCTTTCCTTGGACAGCTCCTCCCTGCCCACCCTACTTCAGTCTGGCCCTCAGAACAACTTCCAGACCCTCCTCCACAACCCCCATCCTGCCTGCTCCCTTGAAGCTTCTCAGCCCTCCCTCACTGCCCAAGTCAATGCTTCCTGGTGGTGTTCCTTAGCTTTAAAGTCGTCCCCTGCACCTAAATGACGGCAGCCTCCCTGCGGGCAGGATATTTGTCCTTCCCAGGCCCTCACTGCTCCCAGGACTAGCAGAGCAGGTCAAGTGGAAAGCAGCTGATGGGTGAGTGAGATAACACTGGGGGAAGATTAATCTCACAGCCTTGAAACAACATTTGTGAGGTCACAGCTGAGAGACCCTCTTTTCCTCACCCCAGGGTGAGGTCTGCCACAGGCGAGACAGCAGCTCACCTGAGTGTGATATCAGCTCTGTGAGGTGTGTGATGTGTGGCCTTGAGGGGCTGGTCTCTGGTTCAGAACCACAGCACGGCCACGTGAACCCAGGTTCACCTGATGTCAGCTTGCCTGCTCGACCACTGGGCTGCACTGCCCCTCGGGGCAGAGCCTTGCTCACTGCAGCCGGGTCCTCAGGGAAACACTTGTTGCTCATGGGCACTAGATTCAGAGACTGGACATATCTGTCCTGAAAGAGCTGGGGGGCAGGGCTCTTGACTTCTGCTGCCTCAAGGCCCTCTCCCAAGGGAATCGAGGTTGCTTTGGGAACCTGTGTGTTTCTTAGGGAAAAGGCAGAACATGAGCTCACTCCTTGGGAACCAGCTTTGCAAAGGCACATGTACACATGCATCCATGCACATACATGTCCACACATGCACACACATGCACGCCTAGAGCCGTCTCAGCAAGGCTCCCACCACCGTGTCCCTCCCCCTACCAAACCCGCTCTCCCTCCTACCCTATATGTGCAATCTTGTGAAAACTCCACCACTCTTAAGGTTAATAAGGCTCATTTGCTTAAGATAGCACCTGTTTCTATGGTGACTCCTGCCACCCAGAATCTGTTCATCAACCGAGACAAGAAAACAGTGACTTCCACCCTCTTTGAAAGGAAAAAGCTAATTCTTAGCCGAGGGCTTGACAGGCCAGCAGCCCAAGGAGCTCTGGGTTTCTGCCCTTCCACCCTACATAAGTCGCTCCCTGCTGCCCCTCCTCTCATCCAAGCAGAGTCCCAGATTCCTCCAGAGTGTTCTGGATTGGGGTTTCTTCTTCCTACTCTCCTGGGAAGCAATAGAGCCCTCTGCCTGGTGGGGGGTTGCTTTCTCTTGCCCTTATGCTCTGGCTTCACCACCTGGACTTCAGTCTTTCTGGGCCAGGGTGGCAGGGAAACAAGAACCCAGACCTTCTTCCACATCCTGCAGCCCCCCACAAGAGGCTGGTGGCTCCCTTTGACGCATGCGCTGGCACCGTCTGGACAGCTGCACCCAGCATGCCTCCCAAACAGGGTTGTCCACCTTTAGTTAATGCTGTGGGTTGCTGGCTGATGCTTACTCCTAAAGCAGAGCTATTCAGGCCTTGTCCTGCTCTCTGGCCATGCTGATCTTCTAAAGGTGGGTCGCTGAGGTTTGCAGTATGACCTGACATAGTCCCACTGTGGGTCACAAATCACTAGGGAAGTAGGTCCCAAGGCAGGTGTTGCTATTTATACTGCTCCAGTGAGTGATTTACCTTTTAAAATCAACGGGAGCTGCTTCCACGTCCTCCCTCTAATAATGCCACTCTTTCTGAACCTCTGACATGCTTTGCTGACTGGGAGAGAAAGCACACGGGGAGCTGCATGCAACGTGGAGCTTGTTCTGTGTGTCTTGGGGCCCAGGGGATTGTGTTGTACATAAGAACAACATTTTGGTGGAAAGAAAGGTTGGGGGCTACCGATTACAGGAATTGTAGTGTGAGTTGCAGACTCTCAGAGCTGATCAATGCCACTCAAATCTACCCAAGGGTGTCATTTGGAAGGGGAGATAATAGAAGCCTACAGGGGGCAGGCACTGGACTAGTACAACGTCTGCTGAAGCCTGGTCCCAGGATCTTTCCAAAGGTCACCCTCTCTCCTGCTACACAGACCTGACCCCCAACGACCTCCTCAGTCCCCCGCAGCCCACAATGTCTCCCTCCGCTCCCCTGTGGCTTTAGTGCTCGGATCTGGAAAGACCACTTGCAGGCCCATTTATAAACAACAGCGCTGAAGCTGGAGGATGCAGTTTAGCCTCAGCCTCACCCAGCTTTTTTTTTTTTTTTTTTTTTTCAAATCCCTGGGAGATGGCCGCTTATAAAACATCTTCAAAGAGAACTCTTCCACCCTCCTCTCAAGGACAGCCTTCCATGGTCACAGCTAAAGCCCTGGTTGTGAGTCGCCCCTTGCAGCCCAAACCAAGCCTCCCTGCTGGGCTGCTCTTTTGACTTTCAGACCCATGAAATCTCTGCTTGGAGATCTAAGGAGCATCTGAGACTCAGGTTGACGCAGGCCACTGTCATCCCTTCCAAAGGGGTAAATGTCCTCTTGTGGCCACCCTGCCGCCATCCAATACCCAAATTCGGGGCAGGGAGATAGGCCCCAGGAGTGGAACTTTGTGTCCACTAAGTAGCATCTCCCCATTTCCTTCTATCCCATCTTTATGCACATCTGCATCACCCCAGGAGTCTTAAAAACACTAAGGCTGAGGCCCTCCCTGGTGGCGCAGCGGGTTAAAGCACTGCACTGAGAAGCTAAAGCCACTTCCGCATGAGTTCGATTCCCGCCTGCCCCGGAGGAGATCCACATGGTGTGGCAGACCTCTCCTGACCCACCCACTGCTCCCCTCAGCAGTGTGCTTCGTCGATCTGCCTGTTCTGCTCCCCACTCTATCTCTGGTGAAGCCTCTCACTGCCCCTGAGCCTCTAGCCTGCACCCCGGTTCTGTATGTACAAATAAATAAATCTTTAAAAAAAAAGAACAAAAAACACCAAGGCTGAGCCCTCCCTGGTGGCATAACAGTTAGACACAGCACTGCCAAGCTAGCAACTCCTGCTTCAGTGCGAGTTCAATCCCGGCCCCAGAGGTGACCCACATGGCACGGCAGACCTCTCCTGACCCGCCCACTGCTCCCCTCAGCAGTGTACTTCGTTGATCTGCCTGTCCTGCTCCCTGGTCTGTCTCTGGTGAAGTCTTTCACTGCCCCTATACTTCTGGCTTGTATCCCAGTTCTGTATGCGTAAATAAATAAATCTTAAAAAAAAAAAAGTACCAAGGCCTGTGTTCCACATCCAAAGATTCTGGCTTAGCTTGTGGGGCCTCCCAGTGATTCTAACAAATCAAGTAGATAAGAATCTCTCTGAGCTTCTGTAGATCACTCTGCTCAGCCACACTGGCCACTCTTGTGTTCCTGGGACAAACCCCGTCTGTTCCTGTTTCAGAAACTTTGTTCCCGCTACTTCAACTGCCTGGGTGCCCTTTCTTTCCTTCCTTGTTGTCCTGGTAAATTTCTACTCTGCTCAGGGCTCACCTTCTCCCCCTTGCCCACCTTCTCTTCTCCATGGTTCTGGGGACTTAACTCCACCCTGACACTCCCCACTCTGTATTCTGCTCATTGATTAACTTCTCAGCTTCCCTCGCCAGAAAGGGAGCTAGCTCCTTTCTAGGAAGGGTTTTATCTTTAAAATTTTTGATCTGTAGTACTTGAATGAAACCTATTGACTAAGATGTACTAAAAACACATCCTGAATGAAGGAGTAAATGAATGAATGAATGAACAAAAATGGTTTGACCAATATAGGAAAACAGAATTATAATCTTCAATGCTCTAAAAACCTCTACTTGTATTGATGTGACCCAAGATTCTATTAACTTTCTTAACTCCTGCATTATGGTTTGACATTCTATTATTAGCTTAACATTAGCTTAAAAATTAACTAGAACTTCTCTGATCTTTTCCCCTCATGAACTCCTGATATGCCTGATCTTTCTCATTCTGTACTCATGCAGTTGATTTAGAACCTAAATATAGGACTTTAGATTAATCCCTATTAATTTTTTTTTTTCAGTGCGGGCCTTCCTTCCAACTTGTCAAAATTAACTGTTTTGTGTCACCCACCCATATTAGCAATTCCTTGAGACTCTATATGACCTACAAATTTGGTAAACCTGCTATTAGATGGTGTACATGCAAGAATCCTGTGGCATGTCACCATGGATGACCTTTAAGTTGATACTAATTCATCAGTAAACACTCTGCAGGAATGCTTTGCTAACAAGTCACCAGCCTGTCTACCACAGGAGGCACTGAGGTCATATTTCTTTCTGTTGCTCACAAGGTTACCAGGACTGACTTGGTCCAGTGTCTTGGCTAATCAAGCTGCTTACTTACAGCTTTCTCCTGGCCCACTGGACCAATGCATTTATCAACAAAGAAACTGAGGGGTCAGGTGTGACTTGTCTTTTATGAGCCTATGCTGATTCTGAATGTTCACTGTTTTCTACGTCATCTCAGATTGTCTGCTTATGAAATTATTGTTGAATTTTTAATTGATATTACACTCACCAGTCTAAATTCAGGAATTTCTATTTTCCTGGAAATGACTTTGTGACTTTGTGTTTCTGGACCTTGCAGGATGTACTTAATCCTGTAAAGCAACATAAGTATCTGCAGATTGCAGGGCCCCAAAGGCCTTGAACAGCAGGCTGATCAGAGAGAGCGCTGTCCTGAGTTACTGAGGAGTCACTGAGTCCTTTGACCAAGGAGGTAACAGAATACTTCAAGTTTAGAAAAATACCCCCATGAGAAAGAGAGATTCTTTTGGAGGGGATGATAGAAGGGAACCTGTTGGAGATGTTGGTAGTAACAAACAATAGAGAGGTGATAAGTGCCTTCATTAACTCAGCATTTTGGTTTTTAATGTTTATTCCTCTTTCTACTTCATTTAATCATCTGAACTTTTAGTTATTCTGTTTCCTTCCTGGAATGTAATCTCTTTGTCTTCTGATTTTTCTACACCTGCTTGTTACTACAAGGCCCAGCTTGACTTCTGTCCCCACTATGAAGTCATTAGAGATGCCACCCCACTGATCCAGCCATCCACCTCCTAGCCACCATACACCCATCATCCCTTTCTTCATCATTTCATCCCTTCATCCCTTCATCCTTCATTCATTGAGTCATTCAACATTTACCAAGGGCCTTCTATATTCTGGGCACCGTACTAAGTGCTGGAGATATAATGAAATCAAAATATAAATCTGCTCTCCAGGAACCCATAGCCTAATAGGGAAAAGAGACTCATAAATAATAACGCACCCGTGTGATGAGGTACTAATTGAGGTTTAATGGGGCATGGCAGGAGCTCAGGGCGGGACTGACTAAGTCAGTCTGGGGGCGGTGGAGCCAGCCCTTCAGTGGAGGTGACATTTGAGCTGAGTCTATGTAGGGGAAGAGCTCTGAACTCTCCCAACTACTGTGTCTAAGAAGTCCTGTTACAGTGGATACCACATTCCTGACTTTTATTCTCTATTTCCCATATAGTGATCCTATCTTTCTGGCTAGATAGCAGATTTTTTTTTTTAAAAAAAGAACATTTAAAAATCATCTAGTATTTATTCATTAGAAGTTCATCTATCAGGCCCTCCCTGGTGGTGCAGCGGGTTAAAGCACAGCACTAAGAAGCTAAAGCCACTTCAGCATGAGTTCGATCCCCTCCCTGGAAGTGACGCACAGGGCACGGCAGACCTCTCCTGACCCACCTGCTGCTCCCCTCAGCAGTGTATTTCAGTCCATCTGCCTGTTCTGCTCCCCACTCTGTCTCTGGTGAATGTCAGCCCCTGCACTTCTGGCCTGTACCCCAGCTCTGTACACATAAATAAATAAATCTTTAAAAATTATTACTTTTTAATAGCCATAATGCTGAGCATAGTACAGGCTAAATGGTTAAGTCCTAGGCCGATGGTGGCTTTCCCCCTTAAGTTCCGTTAAGTGGTAACCTTGTAGTCAGTTTATTTTCCTGACCAGACTGTGACTTACTGCTGGGAGAGGTTCCCACGTACTTCTTCACAGTCAAGCCTCAAGATACTTACAAAAGATTTGGTTGACAGTACACGGAAGGAACAGGAAGGACACTTGTAAGTATATCGCACCCATTAGGTGTCAGGTGGTGCGTGCAGGAGCTTGACACATTTCCTCCTGAGTCTTCCCAACATTCCTGTGAGGTCCATGCTCGTGTCCTCTTTTTCAGAGCGGGAACAGGCTCTGGGAGTTAAAGAATTTGCTCCCAGACAGTTGTAGGATCTCTCTCCTGAGCCTATGCTGAGTTCTGGCCTAGGGTTAGGACTGTGCTAAGGCTGACCATGGGCAAGGCCAAGGTAGAGGATAGAGTGCCAAGAGCTTCAAACTATACCTCTCACACCAGTACCACCTTTCACACCCACACATGAGCTATCACGGGCTGGGCCTGGATGGTGAAGGCGGAATCTCCCTAGACTCTAGGAGGCAAAATGGCGTCAGGATTGGGTGTGCAGGCTCTGAGATCAATTCCCCCTAGTTGAGATCTAGGACACATTGCTTAACCCTTTCGATCTGATTAATTATCTTGTCTATGTTACCCTCCTCTTTGGGCTTTTGGGCTAAATGAGATATTAAAGCACATTATCTGGCACTACATGCTAAATACACAAATGCATTTTCTTTCTTTCTCTTCCCTCTTCTATTTCTTCTTCCATCTTTAGTCATTACTGTTGCTGTGATGCGCTGTACGGATTTAAGCCTGGAACAGAAATCTGACAGATGCAAGTATTGTCTGAGATGCTGGGGGACATTCTGGGGGCCCTCTGCTCCCACCTTCCACATGGGAAACCCTTGGCTTGCCCAGCAATAAGTACACCCAGCGAGCGGCTCCCTTCTCTGTGGAATACATGCTCAGTTGTTAGGCATTCATATTCTTGGAAATGTCTTTCTTATACAGAGCCAAACTTCACTTCCATGGAAATGTAAATTTCACCCATTGCTTCTCATTCTGTCCGGTGGAATACAGCAGGAGCTTCTATTTCTCATTTGATTTCTTCAAAATTTGAAGAAACCATAAAAGCTGTATAGGCAGTCTGTCTTCCCCTCGTTGTTACAGTGAGCTAGTCAGCCCCTCCCTCCTTTTTTAGTTCCTACCCACCTGATGCCGTTTTCACAGAGCCTTGCCATTCCGGTGGCTCCTCATGCTGATCCCTGTCTCTTAAAACAGTGTGGCCAGAACAGAAGCTACTACTCCAGGTGTGGCATAAAGGATGACGGAACTTTCCAGGGATGGAGGAAGAATCACTTTTTTGAATATGCTGCCGCCAGCCCCTTTCCCTTCCTAAGCGCATGAGCTCAGAGCTGGGTAACTGAGGCCCAGTGGACAATGACAAGTCCTGGTTCCTCACAGCAGGGTTTCAACTGTTGGTCTCAGTCTTTACAAGGTTGCCCATGAGGGGGAGCCAGGGGGCCATTCCCTGTCCAGGCTGGAGTTGAGCTCAGAGTTGGGCAAACAAGACTGCTGTTCCCTTTGGGGTGTCTGTGTGTGTGAGAGAGGTATATGTGTGTGCGTGTGCATGTGTGTGATAGAGAGAAAGGAGAGAGGGAGAGAGAGAGCTTTCTGCCTGATCCAGGAATTCTCCTGGATGGCAGAATTGGTTTCCATAACGACTTTCTGATATAAACATATTTGATAAAAATAAGTTAACAGCGGAGCTGTGGTGGAGCACAGATTCTCAGAGCACTGAGGGAGAGGGGTGGGGAGAGAGAGAGAAGAGAGCGAGTGAGAACGCTCTTCGAAGAACAGCATTTTCTCTTGTCACCTCTCCGGGTCAGTCCCGGTCAGCCTCTCAAGGCATACTTTCCAGAAACCAATGAAAACGCTTTGTTTACCATATTTCTGTATATACCGGCCCCCTTCCTGCCTGCCCACATTATATTCATATTCTCTCTTTCCCTTTCTGCTTAGTTACCTGAAGCACTACAGTATGTATGGGATAATATGATAAATTCATTTCCAATTCACCGCATTATCCCTTGAATATTTTAATGACTCATTGAATGGAGTAAAAAAAAAAAGCTATTTCAAATGAACAATTATGCTGCATTAGTCTAAGGGCTGATTATATTTAAACACTGCTCACATGGATAACAGGACACAGCGACCTCAGCATACGAGAGCTAATTTGGCTCTTATCTCCAAATAATTTTATACCGCAAATTACCATAAAAACCTAAAGGGCTTTAAAAACATTCATCAAAAGATAATATTCCACTTTGTAGCAACATTTTATTTAAATTATTTTGAATGGGAGTGAAGGCATCTCTGGGATGGGACAAAGGCGGCAAAGTGGGGACTGTGAGTGATAAGAAAATGGCGAGTGGGGCTGGAAGGTGTTAAAAATAAAAGTGCGGTGTCAAGATGAAGTCCAGCCTGGCCCGTGGGAAACACAGCACAGGCGTGACCCTCCCCTGCACCCTGCAGCCCAGCCCTGTGTCCTGCCAGTGGTCTGGAATGACTCCAGGGGAGCCTGGTCTGTTGCAGAGTGGCCCACGGCAATTGTCTAAGGTCTGATGACGGGACTGACGTCTCTCCCACCAAAGCAAGTGGGAGGCAGGTCCCCTCCAGGTGGGGACCAGGTCTATCTAGACTGCAGGGGCCAAAGGGTAAGCTGTTTTTTTGTTTTTTGTTTTTTTTTAAATCACAGAATTTGGGTGTCGGAGCAATGTCTAAAACTCTTACTTTGCAAAACATGAATCCAATAGCCAAAGGAAGCTCCTGGATCACAGTGGCTGCTGTGGGTGATCTCAAAGTTGGGGGTCATGAGGAAGAGGAATCACATTTATTAAGGGAATAGATATAATTGTTGTGCCCATTTAAAATATGAAGAAAGTGAGGTCAGAGACTCCTGTCTCAAGTGTCAGAGCCTAGAGCTTCCCCTTATTCATCTGCTCCCCCAATGCAGGCTCTTTCCCCCCTGCACGGTGGCCCTGAACACCGGGGCCCACTGCATTGTCTCAGTCACCAAATGTTCTCTCTGACCCATAGATCTTCAGGCAGCATAATCCACACTTTGCAGGATCTAATTACTTAAAACAGACCCTCACTCACAGTACAGGCAAAGCAAGCTTGGACAAGAGTGCAAATATCAGCAACAAAATTAAAAATACATCTAAATAATGAAATTAACTTCAAATAAGAAAATAATCAATCCCCGTTCCTAGGGTTGACCTCTTCCTATGAACGTGTGGTTCTGATAAAAACTGTTTATTCTTCTTCTGTTTATTATCACTAGCTGGCTTCTGGGCATATCGAAAATTGGACTATATATTATATATACATTTCTGCAGGAGCTACTGCTCGATTGATTAGGAACAAGGCTAAATTTGCCACTTTCTATAGTGCCTCTCTCTAGGGAGGCTTCTCCTCTTTGCAAGTGTAATTTCCTTTTTCCTGTCTCAACCCCAGAAAGTAAGGATTTGTGTCAATTTTACCGACAAGCTGCTGTAGTCCCTGTGAGGTCAAGTCACTCGCCTGAGAACACGCAGCGGTGGGACTGACAAGTGCTGGCCACGTACTGAAAGGCAGGGGGCCACTATCCTGGCTCTGTTTATGGGGCTCCCCATTTATCTCATTCACCTCACACACGTAGAGGGCCTTTAAAAATGCTCATTATGGAAAAATTCAACCCTATAGAAAAGTAGACAGAATAATGAAACCCTTAGAGGTCCTTTTAATTCAACCCAGAATTGGTTGCGTTTACAGCTGCCAAAGGTTGAGGGCACTGAATGAAAGGGAAACATGAACTTGCCATTTCCTTTTCTTTCTTAAAACAAAAAAGATATTCAGGGCAAATTTTAGAATCATTGACGGTTTCTAGGAAGATTTTCTTTTTTGGAAGAAAAAAGGTACTCTTGTCTCCTTAATTGTTCTTAGTGTTCTTTGTCACCAATCATGAGATTCTTTGTGGAAAGTATTAATATACCATCTCCCCGTGTTCAATATTCCCATTAACAATAAAAAGTCTAATGAAAATAGCTGCATGAAAAGCCCCGAGCACTAATTTCAGAGACAAATAGAAGATGAACCAATAAATGTTTCTTCTGAAATGAATGATGCAAATTAATTGATACCTTAATTAGGCTTGGGTGTGAACAGTATTAGTTAGATTGAATCAGAACTGAAAAGCATCTTAAAGGAAATGCTGAGGTCACACCCGGCGGGCAGAGAAATGCTATGTGTCAGTGCTGTGCACAGTCTCTCTTGCTAGATGAGACATTTTCAAAGAGGAAGCAGAGAACAGTGTGCTTTATGTATCAGTTCCTGCCTACCCTAGTCAGGCCAGTTTGGGGTCTGAAGACTGGTTCTGTCCCTGAGCTAAAGGGAACCCATGGGTGGAGGAAGTTCCTTGTGAGAGGGGCCCTGGTACCCCTGACATCCCACCTCTGTGCTTCACCCATGCTAGGCAGTTCCCAGCCAGTAATGATGTCAACCAGAGAGACTACCTAGAGCTTATATGTGTTCTGGATAATGCTCCAAGCTCTTTACTTAAAATAGCTCATCCAAGCTTTGCAAAACTGTGTGAGGTAGGGACTACTGGTGTTGAGGTGCAATGGAGCAAGTCCATGCCCAAGATCACATAGCTGATAATGGTGGCTTCAGATTCAAACCAGAGCAATATAGCTCCAAGGTCCTTGTTCTTAACCACTGTGCTATATAGGCCATAATGAGTGCTCCCTGATTGTTGAATTCACTGAGCAAAGGGTACCAAGAATACTCGTCCTAGTCCCCAGTTTTTAATCTAAGAACCGGAGTTCACTGCTACTCTATACCAGAACCCGTCAGTCTTCTTTGGGAGGTGGTGGGTGGGGAGTGAAGGGGAAGCTGCAGACATTTCTGCATTCCTGAGAACTGGCTACTGTCTTGTTTCAATCTGGGCAGACAGTCTAAAAACGTCCTTATTGAAGGCCCCCCACCCATGACCACGGCCCCGCCCACCACCCAGTTAGGCCTAAGCCTCTCTGCTAAGCCTACTATTACTGCACTGAGTGTGCCTCTGTGGTTACTGTGAACTGCAGGGGTCATTCACATGGTGCTTTAATGGCCCACTTGCTTCTGAGGCCACTTACTACTGAAGGTAAGGACAGTTTGGAAGGTTTACTTTTATGGGGTTCTAAATGCTTACCAGGGGCCCATACTGAAGATCAACTCTATAGCCCATTCAGTGACAGACAGCATCATGCAGCCCTATAGGCCTCGTCCCACAACTAGAAGATGGGGGTGGTGCCTAGTTCACAAGTGACTGTGAGGGCTGGGAGGAAGCTTCAAAAGTGACTTTCGCTTGAAAGTGGGCCCACAATTGGGGACAGTGACAACGACCAAGGCATTCTGACACTGACTCTGGTCTTCCTCCAAGCTTCATTCTCCTGCCTGGGTGCTAAAGGCAGATGTCACTTTCCCTCCAGACTGAGGGACAAGTACTATGGGTGGGTGGTGCCTGGGGGCCTGGCCTTTGGAAAAGTCTGATCCGAACACGCCACCCCGTTTGCGCCCCACTCAGCGGCAGCTGACGCGGCACAAAGGAAGTGCCTCTAGGTTAGCTCAGAGCCCTCGCTTTCTTTGGCTGAGGTCCAGAACCTGAGATCCAAATGGATCTGGTTTATACTACTTTTGGGGCTGGTGGAATTTGGGCTGGCAAGCAGGCCAAGTGGACATGACTGAGGAGAGCTGCTGCTTCCTGCTGGACCTTGGATCAGGGAAAGTGGGTGAAAATGTGACTGAAACCCAAGCCTCCTCCGGCCTGAGCACCGGGCAGGTGGCCCTGGTAAGCTCTGCGGCTTAGCAGCCTTGCCTGCCAGCTGCAACCTGCACCTGCTGTGCACCTGAGCTGGCTACTGAGGCTGATCCGGTGGGTCAAACCACAGACTAGTGCAAGACAATTGTCTCAAGTGGGTAGTGGGATGAGGACAATGGTGAGGTGGGGGCATCTCTGACATGGAAGTACCCTCATGACTCCAAGGCCCTCTGGACTCTAAAATCATTCCATCTACAACTGCTTTTGAACTTGCCTCAGAATCGCTTTGTAGACCCTCTCACAGAGTCATGGGGGAGGAGAGGGAGAGAATGAAGGGGAGAGGGCCACTGTAGACATGATGTCCAGAGCAATACTCCTTTCTGAGAGTTTCACCCCCTTGTAACCACTGGGGAGTCCCAAACACAGAAAATGGCAATGCTCTAGATTGGGGCAGAATCTGATATCCCCCTCCTGATGGCACGAAGCCCCCAACTTTGTCCCTCTGAGTGTTTATGGTGTTTCCAAGACTTCACCAGACTGGCAAGTACTTGGCCAGAGAAGGATGTTGGGTCACCCTCCGTCTGACTCAGGCACACCCCAAGAAACTGCTGCTAGGGGTGGGGTCTCCTCTGAGGGAGCCCCTTCCAAGAACAGCTCCAGGGCTGCTTCTAAGGACAGGCTGTCCACCTGAGCATCCTATGGAGGCCTAGAGTCACTGTTGCCAGGGTAACTCCTCCCACCCCGCCAGCTGAGCCCTGCCTGCTCCGGTGAGTCAATAGCTAGTTCAGACTGATAGCCCTTCCTCTGCCCAGGGCTCTAGAAGGAAAAGCCCAGACTCCTTCTTTCTGTGAAATTTGGTTTCCCAAAGTACTCTCAGTGTGCTTACTCACTGGATCATCGCGACACCATATTGAGAAGGACATGTGGCTCCCACCTTACTGAGAAAGGTGAGCTGCTAGAGGGGCTCCAAGCCACTTCAAGAGGTCATCACTGAGGTGGGGGTAACCAAGCGAAATCCCCATCTTTGTCTAATTCTGGGCTGCCACTAGCTCCTGGGTTGACACCTTTGTGCACGCTATGCAAGGTTATGCAGATTTTTGTGCACCAGTGTGCGAATTCCTGAAGCTAATGGGGATTTTCCCAAAGAGCAGTGCCAGGTGCTCATGAACAAAGGATTCACTAGCAAATGAGATTCGAAAATAAGTGCATATTGTATGGTGCCTATTAAGATATTAAAAGCTCTGAAAAGCTCTTTGGTGAGAAATGCATTCATTCACCTTAACCCAGAGCTTCTGAAACCTGTCTAGTCTTGGAGCTATTTCTCCCCTGCACCCCCCCCCCCACACCACATGATGTTACTAACTCTACCAGATCTGTGTCTCTCAGACTTGCTCTGGAAAGGGTCAGCCAGGTTTTTTACAGTTAAGGTGATGACAAAGGAACAGAGATGAGAGGCCATTTGTCTCTGTACAAAGAAACAGAAATTGCTATGCCTCCTCCATGCGCCTCTGTCCTCAGGAGGAGCAGCTCCTGTGAGAGGCTCCCTGTTCAGCTCTGCCCTCGGGGCTACACAGAACCACTCCAGCGCTCCTCAAACCCAGGCCTGTGGGCAATGGTGCTGAGAACGGTCAAATTTTCAGAGATCTTGGGAGTGAATCGTTAAATTATCAGTAGCTTGAAGTTGGCTATGGTGGGCATGTTTACACCCACAAACTCTCCAAAGCAGGTTCTGTCCGAAGGGCTTCTCCCCCTCCCCAAGGCTGAAATTGTGAGCATGTCGGCAGGAGGCACCACTGATTCTGAGACAATTTTTAAAATTGTTAGAAAACTTGAAGGGGCCATGACAGCGGGGTGACCAGATATCAATCCATCATCAGAGTCTCCAACCCTCCTGATGAGAGCTGAGAACTGCACGAATAATAGTCTGTAGCAACAATCCCAAATAAACAGAAGTGTCTCTAGGCTGCTTACCTTGATGTCAGTCACTAGCCAGTGTCTCCAGAATCGGTATTTGGGAGAAGACCTGCTAGGGGCATCTGGATCCACCATCACCAGAATGTAGCTTGCACCCTGTAACACATTTATCCAAAAGAAATGTAGCATTATGGCTGGAATTTAGATAGGAAAACTACATAAGGCACAAAAAATCCTTTAACCTCATTCTTGCCAGAGGTGGCTGGCCAGCCCCTACATATGGCTCCCTACCCAGTTCATCAGCACATCCTATTGAATGTTCTCATGACTTTCCTCTCTTATCACGTCTTTAATCTCAGAGAAATGAAGTATTTTAAGTCATCAGCTTAATAGCTTGGCTTCCCCTTTATAAAGGAAAAATAAGCCAAACCAGCATATTTACAATGCACCTGGAAGTCCCTAGCAGGCTGGACTTTTGCTCTGTAGAAGCTCAGGTATAGTGGAGTGAGTTATCCATCAGTTCAATAAACACAGGAGAGCTAACTCTGTCAAGAACTGTACCAATTGCACAGAATATTGGGATCTTGTCTTCCCTTAAACTGGCATTCACTGAATATCTACTTTGTTCTCAGTGCTGGGAATCTAATAGAGAAAAAGACAGTGTGAGCCATACTTTCGGGAAGCTTCCATGCTAGGTAAGAGACACGATAATAAGGAGAAGTCACATTGTGATTAATCTATGATTAACATAAAATAGGGTGGGGCGAGCAGGTGTAAGCATTCCAAGAAGAGAAAGCAGCCGCTACACAAAGGTCTTTAGGTGGGATGATATTAGAGTTTGAGGAGCCTACAGCCTGTTATGCGGTTGAGGGCCAAGTGAAGGAGAGAGAGGCAGGGTTGGAGACGTGGGTGGGACAGGCTCACAGGAGATTTTTAGGCCTGGGTGAGGAGTGGGGTTTTATCCTAAGAGTAGTACAGAACCCCTGGAAGAAGAAAGGCAAGAGGCTACCGCAGTAGAGGAATAGTGGAGGATGGTGGCATCTTGGACCAGAAAGTAGTGATGGACAAAGAAACAAGTAGATGGATTAGGAAAATATTTAAAGATAGGACCAATGGGACTTGTGGACTAGAGAGAGTGGGCCAAAAAGTTAGGAGGAAGGAAGATCAGGGAGTCTGGCATGAGGGCACCAAGAGGAAAGGAAGGAAAGAAGATGGGGTCAGATTAATAGAGTCTTCAAGGGAAAGGACCACAAATGTGTTGGCTTTGACAACAGAGGGAATCACCAGCAACCTCCTTAGAGAGAAAAAAATTTTATCACTGAAAGTTAAACTCCAAAAGAAATAATGAAGTTAGACACATATTAGACACTAGAAGAAATTAAATCAAAAAATTTAAAGATAAACCTAAGGAAATTTCCAAGCACTCAGAAAAAAAGTGATGGAAACATTGGGGAGAAATAGGTTCATATCCTAAAAAGGTCTCTGTGTATACACATGTCTGCGTGCATATGTGCAATCCCAATAAAATCTCAGAAAAAACTCTTAACACATCTAAGAATTGGTTCTATAACTAGTTAAGAAAATGAAAGAAACTATAACTACTGGAAATGGAGAAATAAAACTATCTATCCTTTCTCTGTCTTTTCATTAATTCTTTTTTGCAAATGACATGATTGCCTACATGTGAAATCCAAATGAATCAGTTGGAAACAACTAGTCAGTGAGAAAGTGAGTTGTTACAAAGTGCACACAAAATCAAATGACTTCCTACAGATTAATAGTCCCATATGTAATTGTAACTTAAAGTAGCAAATATCAGTGAATAAACTTAATGAGAAATGTAAGACTTGTATAAAAAAAATTACTGATCTACATAAAAAGAAAACTCAAATAAGATGGGTGTTTTTGGAACTTCATGGTATGATTTTAAAACTCAGAATAAAGCAAGAAAATTAGCCAAGTCAATACTGATAAAGATAAACGAGAGGGATAGTTTTGATTTTATAGATATTGACATATAAAACGACAATAATTAGAATATGTGGTCTTGATTTAAGAATAACTAAGGAAAGGAAACAAAATAGAAAAACTAGAATGAAACCAATATTCCTAATATGGGTGTTATTTACTATGTGGTAAAAGTATCATTAAATATATGATTTTTAATGTATGTTAGTTACTTCAAATTAGAGGAGAAATGATAGATTAACTTTATCAGTGTTATTAACAACTGACTCACCACATAGAATAAATTTCAATCACTATTTCTTTCATACATCAAAAATACATATTCAAATGTGAAAAATTTTAAAAGAACTTTAAAAGTTCATTTAATAATGTTATAGTAAATTTACATATCAGAATACTCTGTTAGAGTGAAAGCTTTATGTTTTAATATAGGAAAATATCCACAAGCAAGTTGCAGAATAGCATATGATATCATTTAAAATGTGCAGTAAAGCTTTATATATCTAACTATATATATATTTATAGACATATTTGCATATGCATAGAAAATGTCTGGAAAAGTACTTACCAAACTGTTAACAGTAAATGGCATGAAGGAAAAGATTGATATATTTAACTAGGTTTAATTTTGAATCTCTTACATGACCAAAAAGAAAAGCAAAATAAAATTGAAAGACTCTAAGCTGGGAGCAAATATTTACAAGATCTATAACAAAGAATTAATATCCATAATATGTAAAGTGCTTTTTAAATCAATAAGTTAAAGAGTAATAATCCAGTGGAAAAATAGACAAATGATACAAATGGATATGCATAAACTACAAAACACAAATCATCAATAAACATGAACAAACGTTCAATTTCACTAATAACTGAATATATATTAAATAAGTATAAAATCCCACTTTTGCCTATAAAGTTGACATATATATATATTTTGTGGTTAGCCCCAGAATTTTTAAGGTATATAGAAACAGTGGGTAAGTTATATAATATATGTATCTCATTTTCTTTGAACTGAAGAAGACCCAAATCTTATACATATCTATAACCCTTATTGGAAAGGCGACTAGGAAAATGGAACTGAAATGTTGACTGATTTTCTCTAAATGATAGGATAACTTTGAATTCTTTCCTTCGTTGTGCCTTCCTGCATTCTCCAAAGTTTCTGCATTAAATGCATTGCTTTTATATTTGGGAAAAAACTGTACTTAAACAAAACAATCCACTGTCAGACTCCCCAGAACTCTTATTCCCCTGGTCAAACAATACCCAGGGGAATTCCTCTAGGTTGTGAGTGGCCTTATCACTGTCCCTCCCTGACCCTGATTGTAACTAGACTTTGTGGGTGAGTGCTTGGTGTACAGTATTCTCTGAGGTGATTACATCATGAGGTTTCCCTTATTGCCCCTCCCACTAAGCAACCCCGTGCCTCTTCCAAAATCCGGCAGGAAAGAAAGGCACCTTCTCTCCCCGTGCAGTCTGGGAGCTGGTTCCTGGTCCTTTCAAAGACTCTGATTGCCAGCAGAACTTCCCTCTTAAATATTTGCCAGAGGTGGGAGGAAGTTTTCACCAGATTAACTGAGAAAACAGAGCACAGGGACTTTGGCGAACAACCAGCACAGGCCCCCAGTTACCACATCGTCACATCTCCAGCAATCGCTCTAACTCAACAGTTACCTCCTGAAACTTGTCATTCCTTCACACTGCTCCTCCTACCAAATCACTGATTTTGGTCCCAGCCTCCTTTCTACCCAGCTATTTCTTCAACCATGCCTACCAGGACTAGCTTTTGACCTCAAGAGGACCTCTGGAGCCAGGGATGACTGACTTTTCTCTCAGCACCCTCCTTCTTCATTAGAGTCCCAAACTGCCAGAATCTAAATTCCTTTGTCCCTCTATCATTTAAACATAAATCCCTGAACAAAACCCCAAACTTGGGTAAACCTAACTTTCCTTTACTTATTTGTGACCTTAGAATCCAGGAGAGAGCCATACCCCAGAGAAGAGTGGCTTCCCCACACAGACCTGGTCTCCAGGCACATTATAGGCTCTGATGCTGCTCTGCATTCATCTTGATCTCCCGCTTTCAGTAATGGTTTCCCAAGATTTCAAACTGTCTTCAATAGTGAAACCTCCACTACCCATCTATTTTCTTTTGGCAGACAACTTTCTCAGTGATAACTGCTCCCAGAAAACTGAAGCCATCATATGACAAGTTCTTCAAGATCTGTCTCAAAACCTGCAAACATCAGAAGCTACAATACTTTTGTCTTTAAAATATGTCTTCCTACGTGGAATCAACCCAAATGCCCAAAAGTAGATGACTGGATTAAAAAGATGTGGTACGTATACACAATGGAATATTACTCAGCAATCAAAAAAGATAAACTCATGCCTTTTGCAGCAACATGAATGGAGCTGAAAGGGATCATGCTGAGTGAAATATGCCAGAAAGAGAAAGAAAAATACTGGATGGTTTTACTCATAGCAGGAGCATAAAGAACTGGGGAGGTGGGGAATAATAGACCAGAGACATTTTACAGGGGTCCAGTGGGGGATGGGATCAAAAACGGTGGGGGGAGAAAAGTGCACTGGACTATGGTGAGGGCACACAGGTGATATGGTGATGGGAAGCCCACAGGGACTACAACTGAGATGGAAAAAGGCACAAAATGATGTAAAAATAAACTATTATATTATTAATTTTTAAAAATATGTCTTCCTTGGCTCCACAGCCCCCTAGCCATTCACCTGCCCCTGCTGCCTCTCCATTCCAAGAGTGGTGGTTCCTGTAGGCCTGTGCAACCCTCCGTGGTAGAGATTGAGAGGGCAGGGCATCTTCCCAACACAGAGGCGCCCTCTAGAGTCTCTGAGGTCCTCTATTTTCCCTTGTTTGGGGTAACTTTGTATGTATCTACTCCAGAGAGGAAAGTGGTGTTTCTTTGAATAGAATATAACAGACAGTAGAGAGTCATAGAAGTTCTGAGAAGGTGAGGTGTGAATTAATCATGTCTTGTTTTCTATATTTTCTTCAGCTTTGACATCTGGGGTCTTGCTGACTCCAGAGAGGCTGCTCCTCCCAGGATCAGTCAGTTCCTGGTGATGGTGCACATTTCTTGAGAATGGACTCTTCAAGTGCGCACCTACCTACCAATCTAGAGCCTACCCCCTCTTCAGCAATTTAGTGGGGACCCCCAACCCATAGCCAGGTATAGACAATGAAGGGAAGCTCCTATTCTTAGAATCCACTGGAATTATTCAAACTAGCCCATCCAAATTTGTTCACCCCGTTTATCCTTCATCATCCACTCCTTTCCTCAACAACCACAATGAAGACCCTCACTCATGCTTTCCCCTCACTCCTACCTCCTCACCCACTCGGGCCACCCTGTGTGGCCCAGTGACTCCTGTTTCTTGGGAGCTGTGCATGTAAACTTGTTTCTTCATGGCCATCACTTCCATCTTTTGCTCTTACCATGACAGATTAAATCAAATCCTAGGTACACTTTAAAACAGGCACTTGACTCCTCAGGACTCAGATATCCATGACGCCCACTTGGAGACAACAGGACACTGGGCAGTCTGTACCTTTCCACTGCTCTTTCTCAGACAGGATTTGGGATGTGGCTTGTGCCCACAAGGCTCCCTTTTCCTTGGGTGGGTGATGGAGCTGAACTGGCCAGCCACTCATGTTGAGTGGAAGGCTGTTTCCTCACCTCTACCTGAACATTAGATCACCACAGAAGCTTTACAAAGCTACCAAGCTGGGCCTTTGATTTAGGGGGCCTGCAGGCAGGTCCAGGCATTCTGTTGTGTGCCACTAGAACTAGTGGCAAGAGCTACAATCCTCACTTCTGGACTTCCCCAAAGTCCCTGCCATGTCTACCACTGGCTAAAACCGGGGTGTCGTTCCTCCTGTTTAGGGCACTCTCAGAGAAGGCCGAACACACTATATCAAGAGGGCAGACAGCCCCCTGGCAACTTCCTCCAACTCCACTGAGGTCCACTGTGCCTGGGGTTCTGAAGATCGGGGGGACTTGAGCACCAAATTGAGAAGAAGCTGAAGTCACAAACATAAGTCGCCCTCCACTCCCACTATTCATTATGATGTTGGTTGGAATACAAATTTAGCCTATAGTGGGCTGGCTGTGTTTGAACCTCCCCCACAAAGTTCTGTATGGGAAATCTAGTTAAGAGCCTTCTTCCTGGGGGAGGCTGAGTGTAACAGCTGTTCCTCACCAGGACTGATGGTCCCACGAGGATGCTGTCCGGGTGTTGTCCCTCGAGCCTAAAGTCTTTCATCCCTAAGGACCGACTCATGTTTCAGGCGGACATCCAGAACAGCCTTTCTCTCCACAGCTGCTGCAGAGACACTCCCTGGGCTGTGTGGACAGAGGCACCTCAACTGAGGAACTCATGTCGTCTTTGACACATTTGGGAAGAGACGTTGCACCATCCACTGTGGACCATCCTTCCTTGCCCTCCTTTGTTATAAAGGCTGAAAGGAGCGAGACTGAACCTCTCAGCCTTTCTGGCACCAAGGGTAGATAATGTTCTGGCCAACAATAGATATAAGAAAGGGGATATATATGTATATATAAGAATACATATAAGAAAGGGGATTTCTTGCTGAATAAAAGCAGAGGTCCACAAGGAAAAGACCACGGCTGATTTTTGTTTCTTTGCCCATTCCTCTTCTTGCCTGGACTGGGGATGTGGCAGTGGAGAGGCAGCAGTCATTCTGTGACCAAGAGGGTGCAAGCAGGAGATTGAACGCCTCTGCACTAAGGATGGTGAAGCAGGAAGATGGAAAGAATGGGGGGCCCTTGAGCTGCAAATTTGCCCAGCATTACCAGCTCCTAGATTTGTTATAGCAAACAAGCCCCGGAGGTTCCGGTGGTAGGAATTTTTCTTCCTTGCACCCAAACACATTCCTATCCGACACATCCACTTTCTATGCTTGTTTTGACAAGTGTCAGGGGCTGATTTTCAGGAAGATGTTCTAAAATTGTGAACAGATTACTCAAGTGAATGATAGAGGAGCTGGGTTCCAGCCCAGTTGCTCCTTGTATAGGCTGTGTGTAGGGAGCAAGCTATTTACTCTCAACAAGGTGCATTGACTGATCTGCAAGGTAGCAGTAGTATGTGTCTCACACAACAGTTATTCTAAAAACAAAATGAGTTTAAAATGTGAAAGCATTTCTCATACTGTGAAACAACGTCAATGGGTCAAGTCTTGTTATTGTGAACAAATGACCTCATATTCATTCCCAGTGGTCTCTGCATGGTCAGAAGCCTTGCTCCAAGCAGTATGCACCCAGCTGTCTGGAGCCAGAGAGACTGAACCCAGGATATTGGTGCATGAGAGATGGTAAACTGCACCCAGAGCTTTCTCTTCTCCACCCCATGTTCCTAGGGGGCTAACTTCTCCTGGGAATGGGACTTATCATAGAACCCCAGAACTCATGGGAAAATAGGAGCCACATCTCCTTTAGAGCAAACGTCCCCCAGCAATTGTCCATCATCTCCACGGTGCTCCCAGTCAGGGGTGTCCCTTGCAGCTCATTGCAAGTGCCACTCTGATTGGCAGAAGGCTACGTTTCATGGAGCCAGAAACTCTCCTTAAAATTCACTCTTGTAGGAACTAATCAAAACCATCCACCAGTTTAGCAAGGTAGCAGGCTATAAAATCAACACACAAAAGTCAGAGGCTTTC
>NW_004567119.1:21264480-21285312 GCF_000260355.1 Condylura cristata | reverse complement strand
GTGGTGGCACAGGGGTGATTTGGTGATGGGAAACCCACGGGGATTACAATCGAGATGGAAAAAAAAAATGAGCAAAATGATGTAAAAGTAAACTTTGTAATAAATAAAATTAAAAAAAATTAAAAAACTCACTCTTGTTCCTGTTCTCTCTTAGAGAACTGCAGAGAATGAGTTCTGTCCTTCTTGCACCTGGTAACTCTTCTAATATTTGAAGGCAATAAATATAAGACTCCCAATTACCTTTAGTCCAGGATAAATGTCCCTGTTTCTTCAATACTTCAGCTACCTGGGGCTTCATCTCATGTTCTGTCTGTACAAAGGTATCCTTGAACAGTTCAAAAATTGATGAGGGAGACAGGTAAATAACGACAGCACAGTGTGACCTGCTGGGATGGAGACAGTCCCAAAAGGCTGTGGGAACACGGGGGTAGGACCAGGTACTTCTGTGGGGGGGTAACATTGGGGAGGTGAGTCTTCGAGTAGACGGTAATTCATGAGCAAGAGAGGATGGTTTGCAAATGTTAAATGTTTGGGTTGCAGGTGATCCTTGTATAAATCAGTTAAGGCCATGGCACATGGCACAAAGTGGCCAGAGGCACAATGCTGGGTACAGGGCTCACTGCAGGGAGTCTTCTAGATAAAAATAATTATGCTGTGTCTATAGATAAAAGAAATTGAGACTTGGGGAGTAGAGGTTTTGTCTGAGGTTATATCTTTTAGTGATGTGCATTCTACGCAGTTACAGAGCACTGTAACTTGGTCTAGTTGCCTAAACCTACTGGGCTTCCTGATCACTAGCTGTGAAAGTGATATAATCATCATCATCATCACTTTATTCTTGTATTAAACACACACTAAGTACATGTATAAATGGCTCAGAATAAAGTCCATTATACGTGTTAAGTGATCCATGAATGCCAGTCACTATGGGCGAGTGACTGCTCTAGGATTTAAAACCACAACCCTTACTTCCCCAGCCGACTGTCTCTCCCCCACATGGGACAGGCACAGATCAAGAGACGCAGGCACACAGCTGGGGTTGACTTTTACTCACGGCAATATGGTATTTGTTTGCGTGTTACAATTCCCTCCACACCTAGGTCTCTGGACACTTGGATAATGTGAAAGAGACATACTACAAAGATGTACTTGTTGGCAACATGTTCCAGCATCTCTGAATCAAGTGCCTTCTGCCACTGTGCTGCCCAGTCCTCTAGGGAGGACAGTCCCTCCACAGCATCTGCCAGCTCAAGATGGTTGGGGGAAGGAGGCCCCTGCCTGGCTCCCAGGTTCTGGCTGTGAGCCATGCGGTGTGGGCAGGCCTAGTGCTGAGTTCAGGTTCTGCCAGGTTCATGGCACTCTCCCCTCACCCCAAACAAAGCCCACACTCTCGCCCTCCCATCTACCATAACTTTTCTGTCTTAATAAAGTGGAGGGACTTATTTCAATTTGAAAGCCAAATACACAGCCAAGCAGGCAGCAGAAATTCCTTCATGTCAAGTGATGCACTGAGATACATCCTACTGCATGGGAGAAAGGGAAGAGAGAAAGGGAAGCAGGGGAGGAGCAGCGTGCCTACGCTACACAGGTGTGGACACTCTCTTTACACTCTTCAGTTATCCGAGAAATGTCTCAGTATCCAAAGCTACACTCACATCTAGCCCACTCATCACTTCCTGCGCTGACTTACCTATTTCTATGAATGGGACCACCATTTTGTCAGTTAAAATGTCAATCATATTTCAACTCTTCCCTCTTTAACCAAGCTAAATTCATTTTGGTTTCCAAGTTTAAGGGCTGTCTAGAATCCATTCTCTCCTTTCTTCATTCTCTCTGTCACTCTTGGGAGAGGTTTGAACTTGCTCTTGCTTCTACTCACTGACTGTCTTACCTAACTTAACATCATCAACGGTTTCTTGGAGTGCTACTTTGAGCAAAAGGTTATGCAATGAAACCAATTTTACCATAGACAACCTGCAATAAATAAGACCATATTTTTGGTAACAAAAAAAATCACCAAACTTTTTAAAGACCCCAAACATGTCTAATGTGAAATAATCATTTGCAGTCATTCATTCATTTATTCACTTTCCACATGCTGAGCCTTGCTTGGAGCCACAGGTGGCTGAAGCCTGTGCGGGCAGGCAGCCACGGCACAGCAGGACCCAAGCCGGGCAGGGACGCCCTTCCATCACCACGCTCATCCCCACACCCCATGCACTACCACTGGACAATGGAGATGCACAACCAACTTAACACGCACTTCTTTGAGAAGTGGGAGGAGACCAGGGCACCCAAGGAAAACCCACGCAGACATGGGGCGAAAGTGCACACTTCGCATCGGCAGTCACCCCTAGGACTCATCATTTCTCCCCCCATTGATGTTTCAGTGGAACAACGTTGAATGAGAGGACATTATTTGAAGACCTGCTGTATTTCCCTTCCTACTAACTTGGCGTTGGCTTCTACTGTCTAGCGGTGTGTTGGTAAGCGGTTCTCTGGAAAATAAACAAAAACAAGCCTAGATTTGCAGTGCTTGCTCATCTGTACTCAGCACAGTCCACCCAATAGCTGAGCTGGCAGTGTGCTATCAATTTGAAGTCACAGAGGGCAGGGGTGGAAAGAAAAGCACAGAACTGGTCCTGGTGAACGTGCAGTCCCCCCATAATCTCTGTAGGGGACAACCTGCCATCAGCATGAGGTCTTCCATACCATGCTCCTGCAAGTGCTTTTAAATCCTGGGGTGTTTCTCATTTCCAGTGTGATTGTGTGCTTCTTCCTACCCATCAGAAATCTATTCCCTTTCTCAGGACACACCTCAAAGATGACCCTCCTGGAAGACTTCTCTGAGATCCTAGAACTAGATAAAGTGTCCCAACTATCTGGACCCCAATACCTTTGTACCTTGGCAGGGGCTGGAGTACTTACAGTCTGATGTGTCTGCTTACACATGGGCTTCTCTTGGTCTTTCTTATTAGATTATGAGTTTCTTAAAGCAAGGGACTATTATTTCTTTGTTATTTCTGAAGTGCCTTGCATATATTCTTGCACATAGTAAGTGCTTGAGAAATATTTGTTGAAATCAATTTACCTCCTCCTTGTCACAATAAGACATTCATTTTTTATGTTCTAGAAGGTGGAAGAGATTTCTGGTCCCTGAGGTGGGTGAGCCCACTGTATTGTTGGCCCTGACACTGTATCACTATGGAGCCTGTGTCTTTCTGGACCTTGGCCTGGGACACTGAAGCCCCTGGCTCCTGAGCCAGACCACTCACTCACACACTGCCTCCCAGGAAGTCATCCAGCTCAGACAGATCTTCCCTCCAACAGCATCGGTATGAAGAGCCAGTTGGCTTGGCTCCTGGCTAAGGCCAGTAATTATGGGGTTTTCCTGAAAACTAGCCCTGGCCTCAGCTGACCTAGGGAGCCTTGACAGTTGAACCAGAGCTGGGGCAATTCTGCAAGGCCTGGTGCTGAGTGGCGGTGCGGCCTCCATTGCTCTCGGCCTAAGCTACCACAGTCGCCAAGGCCCCTAGTGTGAAGGAATTTGAGTTCTAACTTTAGGTGGCTACGTGGCTGATGGCTGTGTTTGTGAATATCTCATTCCTACTTTGGTTGCCCAGCTGGTGGGAACAGAACGGGTAGTCATGGGACTGTCATCATGTGCTGTCCAGGTTAACATGTAGCATTTCTATTACTATTAACAGACTTTCTGCTCCTCACTCCATCTGTTCTCTGAAATAATTGCAGTTGTACAGACCATGCCTTCGCTACAGGCAAGCTCTGGGGAAGAGGATAGTGCTTTTATGAGAAAAAAAAAAGTGTTAAAAAATAACAGCAAACATGAGAAGAGAGTGGGAATGGAGCTAACAGCAGGTTTCCAATTTCTTTCGGATTCCGGCCTGCAAAGGTGGCGTTTCCACACTTGTTTGGGGTGACCAAGCTCAATCAGTCTGGGGGTGACTGGTGATGGCTCAGTCTTTTGGAGGTAGTGCTGGTCACTGGGGGATTGGGCCTCAGCCGAAGCAGGTGGGCCGCTTGGTTGGGTTACCAAGCAAGGAGGTGCTGGGGAGTGGTGAGGAGTGGCCTCAGCAAGAGTCTGGGCCATTTCAGATGGCCGGGGGTCCTGCTGGACGGGGCGCGGAGGAAGTGCTGGGGCATCAGGAGATCCCCTAGTGGGGAAATGGCAGTTTTGAACAAAAAGGCTCGTTTTCCCTGGAGCTGTGTTTTTCCAAATGCAAGATGGGAGAGGATCATCTCAGTGATCACTTGAAGGGCTATTAGGAGATGAATGGGCCACTGAAAATAAGATTTCTTCAGTTGGGGGTTAAGAGAATTATAAAGAACAATTAAGAGTGTGGAGTAATTCGTGTGTGGAGTACGGTGAACCATTAAAAGCCTCAGTTGGCCCTCCCTGGTGGCGCAGCGGGTTAAAACACAGCACTGAGAAGCTAAAGCCACTTCCGCATGAGTTCGATCCCTAGCCCAGGGGGCGATCCACATGGCGTGGCAGACCTCTCTTGGCCCACCCGCTGCTCCCGTCAGCAGTGTACTCGCCGATCTGCCTGTTCTGCTCCCCACTCTGTCTCTGGTGAAGCCACTTGCCGCCCCTGAGCCTCTGGCCTGTACCCCAGTTCTGTATGCACAAATAAATAAATCTTTTTTTAAAAAAGCCTCAGTTAGTTTGGGGTGCTCTGAGCTTGGTGCGTGATGTTTTCATCTTTCCATGAGGTGCTACACAAGGCACAACTACGTGTCCCTTGACCTGGTGGGTCTTGGTTATGGTGCCTTCCTTCCAGCTGCTACCCCCTTGGGGGCACATCTCATCCTATGAAGCTGTCTAAAAGGGCTGTGTTACCCCACTACCAAAGCTCCTCTTGAAAAGACCAAGGAGGAAGGCACCACTGAGTTTTTTAGGGGTGAGTTTGATGGGAAAGGAATGACACGAGTCAAGGGAATACAGTGATGTGGTGGTCAAATCTTCTTTCAAGGAAGTGTATTCATTTGAAAGAAATGCATAGAACTGACTGGTCAGCTGCAAAGAAGCCATGTGGAGGGGAGGGAAATTTTCCTTTTCTTTTTCTTCCTTCCTTTCTTTCTTCCTTTCTTTCTTTCTTTTGATGGACACTATACTGGTCTTCAAACTAATAAAATGAGATTAATTCTGAAAAGTTTCAAGTGGAGAATCAGGGGGGCCATGATTGGATAATGGTCACGATTATTAAACTGTGAAAAATATTTTTCAGATATTAAATCTATTTTGTATGTCATTCCCATTTCAAAGAGTCCTCTAAACTCATTACAATGTTCTCTATCTACCTAAAACTTGATTCAGTGAATCACAGACATTTTATCTAAAAAATTTCAAAAGGTGCAGGTGCAGATGAAAATGTGGTAGTATTGGCTGAGGGTTTCCAAAGAACAAGTTCTCTTGTTAAGAAATTTGTAAGGGGCAGGTTTTGCACTATCCCCACCTATTGACAGATCTTCGGAGTTATCCTGGGGGAGCCCACATCTCCTTCCGGCCAAAGACTTACTTGGAAACACTGTGAATCAGTTCCTGAGAGGATGTCTGTATTAAAGACTAATTACATTATCTTAGTTTCTGTGGTTTGCATCTACCACCACCTCAGGAGCGCTGCAGCCAGGGGTTAAGGCTGGCTCTCAGCATCCTCTGTGTACATGAGATGTGCCATCAACGTGTGCAGATTCATGAATCAAACACAACTAGTAGTACTAGTAGTTACTGTATAGCTACTGGTGCTAAAAGACCGGTGCTAAGAAGTACTCTTTCACCACCAACTATGCCTTTCCTTAAGAAGCAAACCCTGGACATACAAATGGATGTAATCGATAATAAAGATTATCAGGCAACATTAGCTACTGTGAACTGAGCCCTATTGTACACCAATCATTTCATATCCCTTGCCTCGTTTTAAGTCCACACCCAACATTCGAGGTGAGCACTACTATTCCCATCTTAAAGATGAGAAAACTGAGGTGTGGGGACACTGAGTAACTTACCCAACGGTACATTTTAAATAACTGGCAAAGGTAAAACTCAAAGCCAGTTCTGAGGTTGTGGCTCAAGGGCTCTGTGTTGCTGCCCTTTGTGAGAGGGAGCAGGATCTCTGTGCAGGGAGTCATGCTTCCTGACCTGTTAGAGTTCTTCGGAGGATAAATTAAAAATGGCCACTGTTTCCACATCTTTCAAATGCTTTTGACAAGGTTACTTTCAAAATTAAGAACCTTTGGTGCGAAACAAAACATGGGTGATTTGGTGATGGGAAACCCAAGGGGATTGCAACTGAGATGGAAAAATGCACAAACATATATAAAAATAAACCATTATAAAATAAAATTAAAAAAAAGAACCTTTGGTGCCAAATATTTTGCCACCGATGGGGGAGAGTTTAGAGTACATTAATCACAGCAACTTCTTTCTCTATTCACTTGTAGGCTAAATTATTTTAGTGCTCAGTTCTAGGCCTTTCTATAAATTGTGTCGAGGATGAAGTGTGCAATGACACCCACAGGTAATCAGAGGATCAGGGAAGCTTTGGCAGGTGGAGATCCCGCCAGATATGGATAGATCCAGGCTGACCCTGACAGACCATGAGAGCAGCCCAGGTCAGGCCCCAGCAGAGAGAAGCTTGGTACACGCAGGAGGAAGACTCAGAAAAGGGTGTTGCAGCCACTACAAATTGTTCCTAAAGACACCTACCCAGGGACCACTGTGACCTGGAAGTTTAGCAAAAGACTGGGCTTAACTTGAGGAATCTTGCAAGCATGAGTGTGCACAGAACAAGCCTACAGCTCCCCAGAGGTACAGTGCTATTTTGAGTGCTGTAGAAAGGTGCCACTAAAATTATCAAATACATGGAAGGGAGACAAGGAAAGGTCAGCTAAGGATAAGAGAAGGAGGTAGGGATCAGAGTGATCAGAGCATGGCCAGTTACTAGGAGTGCACGTGTTCACATACAGTCTTGATCATCAACTCCTTAGGGGCAGAGTTATAAGGAACTCTTGACATTTGAAAGGAAGCAGTTAGTGCAGATTAAAGGAACCACTAATGTACACAGTGGGCAGTAAACTCATCTACTTCATTACCCAAGAGGTGAGACAGGTTGAAAACACAAATTGCTCTTTAAAAGGTTTGGAGAAACCCGTGGGTGATGGATTCACAATGGCTTCTTGGGTAGAGTGTGGCTTTTAGGAGGAGAGCCTTGTGATCTGATAGCAGGAAGGAGAATCAGAGCCATGACAAGTGACTCTGGGTGCAGTGACCGGGGCAGCATTCACAGCTGGGCAGACGATGGTTCATTTGGTCCTGGGGTACCAATTCTGATGCTCTTTTTGGACTGAAGGAAGTAGTAAATACCACGCACATCTCCTGAGTGAATACGGTGTGCAAAAAGTAACTCCTGACAATTACGTAAGTCCTGCCTCTCAGGTGTCAACTGGGAGAGCCCTGAAAATCTGACAATTGAGCACATGAAGCTTCTGAGAGCTATTATGCCGAAGCGGAAGGAGCATGTGTCTGTCACAGGGCACGGGGTGGGGTGTGTGTGTGTGCCAGCACTTCTGGAGGGTCATAGGAAGTGTGTTCAGGATCAGCCTCATGGCCTGCAGGCACCCCTCTTCCCCCCAGTGCTTTGATGTGATGCTCTGTTGCTGGCATCTTTTTCAACTAGGGGTCTTGTAGTCTCATTTTTCACTACTCAGCTGGCACCATAACTGGGGAGGGGGGATCAGGGAAGGCAAGGAAGAAGGCCAATCGAGGTATCTGGATCCAAATGATACCAGGAAATGGAACATGTGTAGAATGTACGGTTTCCTAGGCAACTAGTTGCTCCATCTAAGTGTCACGCACATGCTTAGCTAAAAACATTTCTTAATGGAAGAGAATAAAGTAAGAGAAATCAGGCCCCGGGGAACCTGCAGTTACACCTGATTTGCTCAATGACCTGCTGTACAACCAGTCCATGAATAGAACTATCTAGAAAAGAGAAAAACAATAGGCTTTAATAGGTTTGGTCTCAAGGGGATGTTTTGGGATTGAATGGTAGCCTGCTCCTTTTCCTAGCCCTCAAGCCCAGACAGATGTGTTTTTCAGAAACATTCTTAAGTAATGACTTTGGCTTATGACAAGGGCCACTCTTGAGTTCTCTGGGAAGCTTGAAGAGCCTGGATTATGAATCAAGGGCAAGGATGATACTGTGAAAGAAAAAAAAAGACACTCATGGGAGGCCTGGGCCAGGCTGTCCTGCTCCCTCATCTCCCCACCCCGCTGCCACTTTGAAGAGCCATTTGTAACCACCACCTCACTCGTAGGGGCCTCGGATTCCCCATCGTCTCAGGAAGTTATCACAAATCCTTCTTAGAAAGCACAAAGGCGCTGATTCCTGGCTGAGTCCCTACTGCTGTGATAGGGATGAAAAAAATAAACTACAGAAATCTGTAAGTTTTGTGCTCCTATTGTCCCAGAAATAATTACAGAAGAAAAACCAACGCGAGGCCCTGACACTTTTCAGATGAGAGAGAGGGAAGCTGCTGTAAATTATGAAAAGGTCAGGCCACAAGAAAATCCCAAATCACAAGGCTTTGCCTGGTTAGAAAATTTCAAGGACCCCAATAAAGGCGTCGTGCTTTTTTCTCCCTTTCACTTAACAGTTCTCTATTTTCTCTTCTCTGTTCTGTTGAGCAAATTAAATACTGTTGTTAAATGGGGATAATGTTGGCTCTGAGAGTCCAGAGAGAAAGAAGTCCTTTGGAGTGGAGGGCTTTAGAGGTGGGCTTCACCCACAGGTGGGGCTCCACCTGACCCCCGGCAGGAAGGCGAATGTCTGAAAGTGGATCCTGATGCCATGTCCCCGTTCAACCCTGAGCTGACTGGACCACAAGAGGCACTGGACTTGGGGCAGCCAATCCCGAACCAGTCGGTGTGTACCTGGCACAAGAAAAGCTGGGCTGGGTTTGTCCCATTCTGCCCTCAGAGCTTTGAACCAGGTTCATTAGTGAGGGAGAAGTCAGTGTTATGTGCAATGATTCACAGGGAGCCAAAATGGCACAGAATGTGCAGGTGAGGACCACAGCACAGCCGCACCTCAGCTGCTGGGACCACTGGCAGCACCCTGGGCTCGGGGGCTCCTGTTCTTGCCTGTGTGTTACACCCTGAAGCAGGAGTGGCCTACACTGGTCTTAAGCAGTAGGAAACTTGACACCATGTCGAGTAAGACATGGAATGTGAGCTTGGTCCCTGCCTGGGCTGAGCATCGGTGGGCGTGGGGAGAGGGAACGACATAGAGAAGCCAAGCTCTGTGAACTGGGCTTCAAGATAGAGGCACATTGCTCTGGCCCTAGGAGGGATGTTCATCTCTGTCTCCCATGCCCCAGTGTTTCATTTTTCTTTCCAGTGTTCCTTGACTACAGGGAAGGCAGCTGGGGCCCCTCACTCTGAGGCAGAGAGAAAGGAAGTGGGACAAAGTCTGGAAGTCTGTTCAAAGGTCCATCAGAGGTAAGCAAGGGTCAGAGCTGTAAGCTGGTCTTGTTGTGTATGTCCTGTCAAGCCCTGGCACACATTCTCTAAGAACTCTATATTAAAAGTGTATTCTGGCCCTCCCTGGTGGCGCAGCGGGTTAAAGCACAGCACTGAGAAGCTAAAGCCACTTCCGTATGAGTTCGATCCCCGCCTGTCCCGGAGGTGACCACACGGCGAGGCAGACCTCTCCTGACCCGCCCGCTGCTCCCCTCAGCAGTGTACTTCATGGATCTGCCTATTCTGCTCCCCACTCTGTGTCTGGTGAATCCTTTCACCACCCCTGCACCTCTGGCCTGTACCCCAGTTCTGTATGAATAAATAAATAAAAATCTTTATTAAAAAAAAAAGTGCATTCTTGGGAAAGTGCATGCCTGCCACCCCCACCCCCAGGGTTTTATGGGCTCTGCATGGCAGAAACAACCATGCTGCTGGGTGAAGAACAGAGCCTCCAGCTCAAGGAAGAGGAGACCTTGGTTTAGCTCTAATTTGTTTACTAATGTGTTGGGGAAGTTGGGGCTCCTCATTGACCAAAGGAAGGGGTGGTTGAGGTGACAGGCAGCCCACCTCCTGCCACCCCTGCTTTTCATAGGTTTTTCTTTAAAGAAAGTGCAAGAGCAGAAGCCCGGCTGAGGTGCATATCGCACAACATGGAAGAAACCCCAGCCCTGTCTTCTTCCTTGTGGGGATAGGGGTCACTTATCCCATCACTGTCGCTTCCGACATGGTGATGCCCTGGAACCCCATCAGGGAACACTGGGTGGGTGTGGGGAAATGGCAAAGATCCAAGCTCTTTGGGGAAGAGCATCAGGGCCCCCAAAGCAGGCCTGCACCGCGCACCATAGTCCCCGAGTTGTAGCAGGAGAGATGCCCGGGTCTGAAGAGGCTGCAGAAAACCCTGGGGATCTACTTCTGCCACTCTCAGTGGAATAATTGCTGAACCCTGTGAGCCAAACACCTTGAAAGAGCTAAAATGACTTTAAATGCCTAAACATTTTAAAACAAACCTTACAACATAAAGCTTTTAACTTTTTTTCATTGCCCCAGTGCTAAAGCTCTTTCTTGTTCTCTGTTGCTTTCTCTCTCCCTTTTTTTTTGAGGGGGGGATTTCAAAAGCCGTTTTATGCCTCATTACCTGCACACTGTGAGTGATGTCTGTCGGTCCATGTGCTGTAAATACCTTAAATCATGCTTCATTAAGAATATCTATGGTGCTATTAAAGAGCTATAATAGACAACGAGTTAACAGATGATTAAAGATGAATTCCATTTGTGTCAGTCACCAGACAGAGAGAGACGAGAGGCTGTAAGTTCTCAACTCATTATCCAAGGGAGTGCAGCTCCCCGGCCCCCAGGCCTGGGTCTGTGTGGAGTGGGAAGGCTGCCTGCCTGCCTGGAGTGGGGCTCAGCCTGTAATGCCAAGTGGGCTGGGCCAGGGGAGGGTGGGCAGGTGGGGCCAGCCAAAGGGGAATGGAGTGGGAACCCCGTGGGGTCTCAGAGGCGGGGAAGTGTGTGTGCACGTGTGCACCCCCTCCCAGACACGTATGTCAGGCGCTGTGCTCACTGTCTGACAGTGCTGTCAGTTCTGCCTGGTTGTTTCCATGCACATAGTCAAATTCCACTTGGAGCCGTAAGAAACAGATCAATCTTGAATGCGTGGTAGCCAGAGAAAAATAGGCATGTGGGAAAGAGGCAGTGGGGCCCCAGGGTAGAGACACTGGACTTTTGGTGGGAGCAATCACAAAAAGAAGGGAGGAGAAATTGTCTATCATCAGCTATGTCTTCAGGGGGGAAAAGATGGGTGTCACAGAGTAAGAGAGGGTTGGCAAAAAGGTGGGACTACCGGTGAGTGGGACTGTTCCCTGTTGAGAATCACTCCCTTGAGATAAAGGAGGAATTCTTGGTCTCTGACCTGCTTTTAGAAGCCCTGGCCACTGACCCTCTGGAGTCAGAGATAGCTTCCCTCCCTCCTTTTCGCACCGTCCAGCATCAGAAATCTAGAACACACCAGTTTCTTAACTCCTGGTCAATGTTGGGACCACATGGGTTTCAGGCCGGAATGAAGGGTAAGATGGAAAGATTCACCTTGGAAATGAAGGTGAACTTAAGGCAGTTCAAATATATGGCTTCAACATTCTCCAGAGCAATTAGTTTTTGTGTCCATCCTGCAGAAGAGTAGGGGAATTATCCCATTTTACAAGCAGAGAAGTTGGGGCTCTGAGTAAAACTAGATTATGGCTGTTGACTTGGTTAGTAGATATTAACTAGTTTCTACCTACAAGACATATTTCTGGTCTAGTGGAGACCAAAGGCTTTGCCCTCAAGGTGCTTTCCAGAGCAGATGTGAAGATGTGAATCCCACATCTGCCAGCTTGCAGTCAGTTAGAGGTCAGAAAGATGGGCTGGAAGATGAGCGGATCCATATTAGCAGCTTTGGTGGAACCTGAGTGTTACTTCTGCTAATGACATACAAGCTCTTCTTGGCATCTTCTGACCCACATGGTATTTCCATGCCTGCTGCCTAGTTCTCCTGGCTCTGGCGTAACGCTGATGTGTGGCGTTCTGCTGTTCACATCTCCAGTGCTGCAGTCACGCTCCCTGGCATCCTGTGTCACCGGCCATACTGTCTCGATTGTGCTGCTTGTCCTGGGGTGTTACTACAACTCTTCACTCTTCCTAGTTCCTTTTTATGTGATAAAAAATATTTCTCAAAGATGTCAAAACCTAATGCTTCTTATTTCTTTCATGGGAGCCAAGTGGAGACATTCCTATGGCCGAGGCTCTGGTCTGTCTCCTGCTGCTGTGGGTGGAGCTGGAAGAAGGGATCTGAGCATGTTCACAGGAGAGGCATGTAGGCATTTGATGGAAGCTGGATGGATTAGGATGGGGTGGTGGCCCGGTGGGACATGATCTGACTTAGCATATTCTAGCTCACACATAACGACTCATCTGATCCCCCAGAAGCCCTGTGAGAGAAGGTATTATCAACATCTTTTTAAGACAAAGAGATTTGTGGCTCAGAAAGAGTACCTGAGTGTTGGGACACCAGTATATTTATGGCCAGTATCTCCAGTGAGAATAACAAGACAACAGGGTCCACTCAGCTGTGGGGAGGGACTGAAGTAGGAACTGAGAAAGGCACCTATAGCCAGGGCCTCCTTATTGGAGCAAGCCAGTCTGCACGGAAAGCTGCAAAGCCAGAGGAATAGTTGTGTTCACAGAGTTAGACATGGGAAGGCAAGGAAGAAGCTATGGCATGCTCCAGGGCCTGGAGTAGCCCTATAGGCACCACTTGGGAAGGGTTCTCCTAAGAAAGAGCTCATTTTTATAGCAGATGTGTGTGTGTGTGAGTTGTCAGAAAGAGAATGGCCTAGGTCCTCATGTGGAATCTTTATTGTAGAGTGGAGGTACTAATACAGCTCTCACAAGGTGGTTTGAAGATGATGTGAAACCCTAATGTGTGGAGCAACGTCTAGGTCATAAGCACAAATTTGCTGCATAAATCTGTGCTCACTAATGGACACAAACTTCTTGGGGACTTTGGAGAGGAGTGGGGGGATGGGAGCTCTGGGTTCCCAGTCATCCCACTGCAAAGTGATCCAAGTTTAGGAAGGAGTTGGAATAGACCTGGGTTCATATTCCACCAGCTTCACGCCTTGTCCCACTTCCAGGGAAAGAAACAGGCTTGTTGGAGAAAGAAAGCAGACTCAGAGGCATCCTGGGCATCCAATGGTTCTCAGGAACAGCGTTTGGGCAAACATCATGGAATCAGCAACACTTGGATCCAGTTTCCATCAACAGCTTCCAAGCTGAACGGCGAGAGGCTGGGCCCCCAAGAAGGCAACTTCTTGGGGACAATGCCAACTGGATCTTGCACTGGTGATGGTCTCCACTCCCTGCCTCCCACCCACTTGCCTGCAAAGACACCTCTAATAAATTCTAACAAGAAGGACTCTAGGAGATGGCTGGGCATCTTGAGGAAAGCAGGCAGAAACCCTGGCCCAGGAGTCAGAACATCTGGCTTGTGTTCTGGCTGCCCAGTCACTAGGTCGCTGACTTCCCTTTATTCATCACTTTGTTTTCCAGTTTCTTCTGCATTCGCTCTTGAGGATGAACACACTCCCAACAAAGAAATATGTTGGGATTCTCAGTGATAGATTCCTTGGGATGTTAGAACTAGATGGCTGACTTCTGGGATAAACTGACTATCGTGCAGTTAAATAAAAAGAAAAAAGAAAACAAAAACAGAAAGAAGGAAACTGAGGCTGGAAAGTATAAGTGGCATGTCCAAGGTCACGCAGCTAAACCACTCCAGGCAGGGCTCTTCTCAGCACTACCCACTGTAGTAGGAGTTAGTTCTGAAGCTTGGAGCAAGTAGAAAAGTTCTCTTTCTTGCTTGGTGGAATCCCATCAACCACAGCTGACAGAAAAACAGGACACTACACAGCTACCCAGAAAGCACAGGCAAAGACTGGGGGGACGGAAGAACAGGCATCGGCCCTGATAATTGAATCTTGGTGCGGAGAGACAGTCAGGCGAGCAGCAATTGAGTTAAGTGGAAAATGCCATTTCCGTATTGTTAGAAGCCTTCTCGGCCCAAGGCCCTGATCATTTACTCCGCGTACCTGGTGGTCTCGCGCGTCTGACCCCAGCTCCCAGCTGAGCCATGGGCCAGCTGGGATCAGTTGCGTGGGGCAGGGAAAGAAATTAATTTTCAATCCCCAGAGAGTGCAGCTGGTTGCTCTGCAGCCAAGGATTATACAGCCCTGGAGAGAACAGAGCACAATCCCCCACTTTGGAGTTATTGAACTCCCAAAAGCCACCGTGGGGAAGAGGCCCAGGATGGGGGGTGGCACTGAGACAGACTTTATTGGCAATCCCATCACTGGGACTTAATGGACATCGCCTGCCGCAGATTTTGCCTCTTACTGATTTCTCTTCCGAATATTTAATTTCAAACTCCTGCCCTCCGCCTCCAAAGCATTAACCCTTAAAAAGTCAAGTCGCTGTTTCTTTCTTTTTTCTCTTTCCTCTACCTGTTGTTTTGAGGCAAGAAATTGCTTTTGTGAAATGGCTTTAGTCTGATTACACCAACGAATCTTGAGGGTCCCTGCACCTTCCCACCTGCAAAGACCTTCAAAGGAGCTCAAGCCTCCTGGTTCCTTTTAAGCCCTGGTGAAAATGGTAAGGCTTGCTCTACTCTTTTCTGAGCCCACCTTTTTTAGTAGTTGGTAAATGAACATCAGCTAAAAACACACCACAACAACACCCAACCAGAAAGAGCCTAGAAAAATCTGTTTCCCAACACAAACGTGGTTCCAGCAGAGTCTTTTGTGAGTGTGAAGAAAACATGAATTATGGTTTCTGGCCGTGCAACGTCCTCACTAAAAAGAAAAAAAAAAAAACAGAAAGAAAGAAAATGCTGCATCTGTTTCCATCTCACTTGCTCACATGTTTAAATACATGGATGAGGCATCTATCTAAATTTACCGGGTCGTAAGCAATTATCAATTAAAAAAAAAGACTAAAAGATGATGGTAACTTCTGTTTTAATAAATGCAAATGCTAGGATGAGTGTGTTAATGTGTTATTCTCTATAGAGCTGTATTCCTTTGCAGTCCTGGTACTTGGGAAAAGTGGAGTGAGACCTCAAAAAAAGGAACAGGGCATCATTAGCACAGTGAATCCCTATCTCAGCCCGCTGCAATTACTATCCCCAGCAGCCTGCAGGCTGCCAGGCACTTTCATTACAGGGGAAGTAACAGGTCACTCACCTCTAGCCTCCATCTTGGGCTAAAACAAGCATTTTCTGCACTAAGGACTCCAGCTTCATTTAAATCTGTAATTGCTTTGATGTTAGTATGTATGGAACATGGAAACTTCATGACTAAGAATTTTATTAGTCAATAAGTTTGCTACTTGATGAATCATTAGCCAGTCTTTATTTGAGTCCTTCCCCATGCTGGTTTGAACCCATGTAACAGATTCTTTTTTCAGCCCATGGGGATCAGTGAAATTTCCCTTCAAGACCACCTGTTCCAGGGATAATTAGTTTCTCCAGGTCACAGAGGTGGGATGAAATCGGTGCAAGCAAGCTGGGAATGTTATCCCTGCTCTGTGCCAAGGAAGGTTGGTGCTGGGCACTGGGAGGGGGTTACTAACAACTCTTTACATTTATTTAAAGCTTTTCACTTTTCAAACTTCTTCACATCCATTAGCTCAACACCCTCAAAGCAGGTAGAAATGTGCCTGTCTGTCTCCTCACCGAGAAGGCAACATCAGTCAGTGTTGGTACCAGAGTAAACCAGGGCTCCCTACCTCTACCCTGTGGGCTTTCAGCTCTCCAACTGGCCTCCCAGGAAAATCCTTCCCCAGAGAAAATCCAGTAAGGTGAGTCACTGCTGTCTTGGGGGATTTGAAATGCCTAGCCGAAGCCAGTGTCTCCCACCCCCAGTGTCTCCTGGGGCCCCTTCTCCTTCTGTGCCAGGGGTGGCTCTTATATGGAACTTGTCAGGGCAAAGGTAAAGAAACACCTCCCAGATCCTACGAGGGAATGGGACTGACAGATGAACAGATTCCAGGAGAAGTGTCTGGGTTGGGACAGTGACACCAATTGCTGATTATTTTTGATACGCTTTGATACAGCGTGCTAGTTAATGAGAACAACAAATCCCTCCAGACAATGAGAACATAAAAATATTCATAGAAAAAATGCAGTGTCATACATAGAGCTTCCTATGGAAAACCCAATGCACAATTCCAGGTGCTAGAGAACTACACAGGGCCCCATCCTTTAGGAATTTACTGAGTCACAGATTGGCTTAGAGATGCACAAAGCTAGTGGTGAGGAAATTGCCTCTCTGGTCTCCACCTTTACTGATGCTTCCACCGACTTCCTGCGGGCATGGATCCTGACTGGCACCTGTCCATGTATTTCCCCACATTTCCTAAGGCGACTGTCTTCATTGAAGTTTACCAAATGCATGCACTCACTCCAAGCTGCCACTGGGGGTTCTCCTAGTACCTAGCCCCCACCCCACCTACACAATCAGCAGACACACCAGCTTTGCAGAGGAGGTTGTAACAACAGTAAATACTGTTGCTGGAGGGTCCAGTCTCAGAAACATCCCTGGTAGGAATCAAAGTCACTGTGGCTTGATGACCCCCAGGGACACCAGAATCTCTAGAAAGGCCTGAAGAAAGGAAGAGGAATGATCAGGTACAAGGCGATCAGGGAGCACAAGAGTTAATGTCTTTTCACCTAGGAAATTTGAATACTTGATCAAGTGATTTGTCGAGGATTGTTGTGTATTTACTGTAATTACGGAACATCAAATGTGCATTGACGTAATTACCATAAATATGTGTAAAGACATTATAACGTATAATTATGTCATATAATTCTTTAATAAAGCATGCAGAAGCAAAATTACTCTGCACATGCTCAATGCATACCTTTTTCTTGCTATTTCTACTGAAGGTTTTATTTGCTCCACTCCTCCACCCCCCCTCAAAATTGTAGACACAGTTTTTCCCCTTTAGGATAATGAGCAGATGAGTGGGGTTAGAAGGTATGTGTGTGTGTGTGTGTGTGTGTGTGTGTGGGCGCGCGCGCACGTGCACGCGCAGGCTGGTGCCGGTGAATGTGTATTTGTTTGCTTATACACACACGTAGAAAAGAAAGTCATACTCAAAGACTGGCAGGTATGTCAGGTGTGAGCTACACACCATCCCTACAGGTGGTGTTCCCACTGTTAACTGGAGTGTCATCATCATTTCGATTGAGAGGTCAAACTCTCTGCTCTGTGCCCCTCTCACCTATAATTGCCTGGGGTGACCTCTGGCCCCTGCTCAGGACACAAACAGGTTTGGTGGCACTGAAGACTCCTGGGAGAGGAATGCTTGGGAAGATGATGACATTATTCTGAATTCTTCTAAAGATTTGAACAAGAAGTCAAATCCCCATATGAGATAACTAGGAATGTAAGCAGTCTGGAATTGTCAGGTTGTCACTGGGAACTGTCCAGTCATCTCCCCTGTCCTCAACATTCTATTCCATGTGGGGTCATACTCCCTCTTGCCTCCTTTTACCCCTCAGGTCTTTGGAAAGCACTTATCCCTGAAGCCCAAGGTTCTGGAGGTAAAATAGCTTGAAGTAGTACATTCCTAGGATTCGGTTAAACTAAACAAGAACAATTCTCTAACAAGCAGAGGCCGCCTTCCCAGTAATGCTAAACGTAGAAATCATAAGTGAAAAGAGTGATCACACAATGCAAAATATGCAATCCTTCTACATTAGGACAAAACAAAAACCACCATAAATATAGCAAAAAGCAAAGCAAAGGCCATGGAAATATCTGCAATTTATACGATAATATCCATAATGTATGGAAAAGCTCTGATCCACAATAAGGAAGAAGTCTGAATAGAAAAAATGGGCAATAATGTATAAAAAATATCACAAACACAAAAGACCTAGGAGCCTATGAAAAAAACCTAACTGAATTCATAGTCAGAGGAACACTATTTTTCACCTATGGAACCAGTGAAGGATTGAAAGTATGGGAGTAGAAATTATTTAACTTTTTGAAGTCAATTGGGTAGTAAGTATCAAAAACCTTGAAAATATGCACATCCTTTGATGTGCTAATTCCTCTTCTAGGATTTCAACCTAAGGAAATAAATATTTAGTCAGAGATTATCTAAGGTTTTCTGACACCGAATTATTTGTAATGAGAAGAGGAAACTATCCCCAGAACAATCCAATGCCCAACAAAGGTGAATTGGTTTAACTGAAATCTTGTAGAATCACCATCCCATCTGACTCCTACCAGTCATTACAAGTGACAGGTGAGTGTCTGAGGGCAAAGAGAGGTGCGTTGTTATGTGAAAAAATTAAACTGTAAGCCAGTCTATAAGGCAAGAGACAAATTGTAGGTATAAAAGTTAGAAGGAATTTACATCAAGATGCTTTTTACTACTGGTCATCTTTTAGTATGAGGAAGTGAGAACATTTCATTTCCTTTTCTTCTCCCTCCCATCTTTTCTTTCTCTTATAAAAATTTGGGTGATCCTTGGCCCTCCCTGGTGGTGCAGCAGATTAAAGCACTGCACTAAGAAGTTGAAACCACTTCCGCATGAGTTCAATTCCTGCCTGCCCCGGAGGTGACCACGTGGCGTGGCAGACCTCTCCTGACCCGCCCGCTGCTCTGCTGCTCCCCTCAGCAGTGTACTTCGTCGATCTGCCTATTCTGCTCCTCATTCTGTCTCTGGTGAAGTCTTTCACCACCCCTGAGTCTCTGGCCTGTACCCAAGTTCTGTATGCACAAATAAATAAATCTTAAAAAAAAAAATTTGGGTGATCCAAAATCTTGTAGTAAATATTTGTGCTGATTTTAAAGTTAAGCACACACACATTTTGTTTTAAAGCAGTCAGGAATAATTCCTTGGTTATAGACAAAGCCTCTCCACCATGTGGGAGCTCCCACTGTACACCATAGACTCTTCTCTCTACCTCCTTCCTGTTCCCTCATGCCAGAAGCACTCATGACCAGGACAAAATTCTTAAAGGGCTACCAGGAGCGGAAGGGTGAAAGAAAACTCAGTGTACTTTGGCTTCCACTTAATGAGTCACAGCAAATAGATAACAGAACCAGAATGGGACTCAAAGATGGTGGCCAGGGGCTGGCATGGGTAGAAAGGTCCTTGCATCCAGGACTGAGGTGATATCACAGAAGAACTCTAAATTGCAGGAGCTTCAGGAGTTGATTCTAGTGGGATGCAGATCTACTACCAAAGAGGCAAGTAGAAGCAGCTTACTAAACTGAAAATCAATGACCAATATCACATAGTGAAGTATTCCTAACAACCTTTCTCAATCTGTCTCATGTTGTACGTGTTTGAGGCAATGTATTGAGTCAGCGAACAACAAGCCACAGAAATGAACAGGAAGCGATGGACGGGGGGAGGAGCAAAGCTGTCTGAGAACAACCTGACAGGTGCTGTCCCTGTCTACTTTCAGGACCGTGGTGCATTGGGAACAGCCATGTTTTATGGACCGATGAGGGGGAGGGGAGAACTGTCTTTATCCCAATTCCTAACAACCTCTGTTAGGAGGTCCACTATGTCCTATCGTAGGGACCATCTGGTAGAATTTGAGGTGAGAGTTGAGGCATCTGAGTCTTTTTAACTAAAGAAGGTCCCCTCCATGTCCCAGTGAGGTACAGCTGATCAAAGGAGGGTGGTGTGGGTGTCAGAATGGTGAAAGGGACAATTCCGATTCCTGCATTTCTTCTTTGTGAGTTCCTTTCTCAGATGCTGGTGCAAAACAGCAAGAGCATCAAGGAGTTCAACAGTTTTTGGCACTATATCTATTACACAAAGGGAATGAGTCTGGTTTTAATGAGTGTCCCCTCAGGCTAAGACTTATTGTCAATCTCAGATCAAGAATTTCCTCCTTCTGTTTTCAGAATGTAAAATTGGAGATCAGTGGCCCACAAAATGTACCCTTACTGGCAAATGTTTAGTGCTAGCATCCTTGGAGAATGTATAGTATGATGTATTCAGCCTGTTACTCAGATTTCAAATTATGTCATATGGCCCTCCATTCATCTTATGGATGTCCTCAGAAACAACAACAAAAAAAGGATTATTATACTATTTTAGAAGTGAAAAAACAAGAAGTCAACTCTGACTTTATAGTGCAGCTGAAGCTTAAACAATTGAGGGGGATCAGCCCAACCTAAGAGCATCAGAGAGAGCACCCAGAGATGCCCAGTGCAATGCACTACCTCTGGCCCAGGGGAGGTGAGCCATGGGGTCTGATTAGAAGAGGTTGGGTTGGCATAGAACTGAGGTAACAGCTTGGCACACTGTCCCACAGAACACTGTGATGATTCTATAGTAGCCAAGGTTAAGGAGACTATTAGGAGACCCACCTCAGCAATATATGGTATAAAAGGCCAAATTTTAAGTTCCACATTTCTTGGCATTACATTCAAATTCTATCTGCTACTGTGTCCCTTCCTCCCTGTAAGTTCTGATCTATCAGTCAATCGTCTTTACCCAAAAACATCCTAAACCCTCTGAACGCTCTGGTTCTTTACTTTCTCCTTATTACCATATAAATATAAATATTTATATATTTTATATCATTCGACAAAATAATATATTTAATTTGGGAATAATAATAAATTCAAACAAAATGGTGACATATTCTCATCTAGTTAGAGCAGTTCAAAATTAGTTTTTTCAATACATAAAGTCCACATATTTTTAGATTAGTTTATAAGAAC
>NW_004567119.1:21246905-21264380 GCF_000260355.1 Condylura cristata | reverse complement strand
TGTGGGGCACTTCCCTGAACCTGACCTGGGGATGGAACTCATGCTGCAGGTGCTTTAGCCTGTTGCGCCACCAGGGAGGGCCTGCTTTATCTTATAGGTTCTTTGCCCATCCTCATTTTTTTTTAATTGTGTTAGAATACTCATAAAATTTGCCATCTTAACTATTTTAAATATAGAGTTTAAAAGTGTTAAGTGCCTTCACAAAGATGTGCAAATGATTTGAACTTCTTTCATCTTGGAAATCTGAAATTGTCCCAATTAAGCAATAATTTTCCATTCCTCCCAGCCCTTGGTTACCACTATTTTACTTTCTGTTGTTAATAATTGCACTGCTCTGGATGCCTCATATAACTGAGCTTACTGATATCAGCGTGTGAAGAGGGAGAGGAGGTGAATGGATTTGCTCTGTGATGGCCAGGAAGAGTGGGAGCAAAGTTATAGAGAGCTCTTTCCACATACAGGGCTTTCCATGGATTGCCTGAATCCTCACAACAAACACAAGAGATAGTTTTAACTATTATAACTAAATATCTGTTATTATTCCCATTTACAAGCAGTGAAGTTGAGACACAGAAAAGCTAAACACCCTTCCCCAGGTCTCTAAAGGAAGTGATACCCTTTGCCAGAATGCAAACCCAGGTACTCTTTCCCCCACGCTGTTCTGATTTTCCTGTTTGGGTAAGACTTGCTGTAAGCACATTAGTAGATATTATTGAAGAATCTCTGTAAAACATTATAGAAGAGGTATTCTGGTGTCCAAAGGATGTCAGCTTGATTAAAAAGAGATTTCAAGAACTAAGAACTTCTCTTGACAGAAAGGTGTAGGGTGGAGGTGGTGGATAGGGGAAAATGACAAGAAACGGAGAGAAAATTGTTTCAACTGCCATTTATAATAACGCAGACCCAATCTCTCACTTTAGTAATTAGATCTTAGAACCAATTTCTTAGGGTTTGACCAGCACACAGCTTGGTTTGGGGAGAGGGAAGGTCAGTAAATTTCTCCCTGTCTCCCCACCAGCTCTGAATCCTGAATGATTCTCTCCAGCTTGGTTAGCTAAGCAGCAAGTAAGTGAAAACAGAGAAATCCATGTGCAGGGTGCTGGAGTTGGGGGGTGTGAGGGCATGGAGAAAGCTTTGTGGCAGGAACCAAAGAGCCTTGAAGGGATGGGGGGTGGGGTTGGGCCGTGGGGGCTTGGGCAGCTGGCAGGAGAGAGCCACAGAGAAGGCTCCTGCTCAGAGAGCAAGGAGGCTGGCTTGAGTAGGATGGAAGGTCTATGTGGGATGCACAGTTGGCTGTCGGAGCTCTTTCCTGCAACCTTTGGACAGAGAGAAACCTTGAAAGGAGGGAAGGCAGAGTTTTTGAAGGGTGGGTATGGCAGACTGTGAGGAGGAGAAGTGACTCCACTGCTGCAGGGGCCGCTTTGAGTCGGCCCCTGGGGTGGCAGGGGTCAGTTATGCAGTCAAACAGTGGTGTTGCTGTGGAGGTGTTTTGGGCTGTGATTATTGTACATAATCAGTTGACTTTAAGTAAAGGAGGTTACTGGAGATAATCTGAGTGGCTCTGATTCAATTAGCTAAATTTCCCCAGAAGGAAAACTTCTGCCTATGAATGGCAGCTTAGCTCCTGTCCGGGTGTTCCCAGCCTGCCTGTCAAGGTGATGGACTTTTCCACCTGGCCCTCTTAATCAAGCAGGTCAATTCCTTGTAGTAAATCCCCCACTGGGTCTCCTACTGGGTCTGTTTCTCTGGCTGAACACTGACTGATACAGGGACTAACCACCAGCATAGTTTTGGACCAGGCAGAAATAGTTGGGAGAGAGGACCGCAAGGAACACAAAGGTGAAAAGGACTCAGATGGCCTGAAGGTGTGGTGGGTTAGGGAGAACTGGGGGGAAGCTGAGCAGTGATGACCAGGAGACAAAGAAGCAGGAGACCGGGGTTCCTGCTCCCTCCCCTCCCAATAACCGCCCAAGGAACAGGAACCAATCTCTCTGGTCTCTGAAAAATGTGAATTAGTACTTCTTGAATTACTACCTCTCAGATGTCTTCCAACTATAACATTCTATGATTCTGTATCCTAGTCAATTCTCTACAAGAGTATCCCATCTTGAATCAACTATGCTACTTTTTTTCTAGATGAAGGATATTTTTTGTTCCCTACCCCCCCACACACACACCATGGATTCAGCGACTCTAGGGCTTAAAAAGAAGGGAATAAGGGAAGACTTTAAGGTACCCCAAAACAGCAATGCAGATTGAGCAGCAGGTAGGGGAGCTGTCAGGGGACTCTGACAATATTAGGAATAATGAACACTTACTGAGGGCCTGCGGAGCACTAAGAGCTTAAACAACATTAACTCTTTTAAATTTCACAGTAACTCTATTACATATACCATCTCCAGAGAGGAAACTGAGGTTTCAAAAAGCTGGATGAGCTAGCTGCTTAACTTCTCAAAGGTCACACAGGTAGCAGAGGTGGAGGGATGGAACATGACCCTTTTAGCCAGAATGCTCACCTTTCTTTGCCACAGCAGACTTGCAGGACTTAACTATGGGCATGGTGGCCAGAAGTCACCTGCAGTAAAAGGCAGGAGGGGAAACTCCTGACACAAACCTGACACTGTGGAGACTCACAAGGGCAGAGGAATCTTTGAATTCTGCCACCTGACACCCAAACTGCCAGTGGGTGAGTCCCTTTGCGCCACCCTCCTTTTGCATCCTCAGGGCCATCACACAAGCCCATCCTCTGCAGAATCTGCTCCATCAGAACATAGTTCAGGTGTTCTCAGAACAGCTCCGTGATTTTGTTGGTTGGAAACCAGAGCTTTGAAATGAGTAAGGGGGTTTCCTGTGGTTCTGAAGTTCCATTGACTACTGATGCCTGGTAAAGGCCATAGGGGGAGTACGCATGATGAGGTAGATGCATCCTCCATCCTTCGACATGCAGCTCCGGAGGTATTTCCCGCCTGTATCTCATCAAACCACCATTCATTCAATCGACATTCAGAAGGACTGTCTGCATCTGCCAGTTGCCATGGCAGAGAGAGGCCAGGTGCTGCTCTCCAGGAGTTCCAGGCATCCAGCTGCAAAGGGAGAGTGTCGCCTGGATAATGATATCTGGTGGAAGGGAGATGTTTATCTGGTCACTGGGCCAGGGCAAAATCCAAAGTTTGCGTCACCATGAATCTCCAGCTAGGTGATTGTCAGAAATTTTTCATTGCACTCTGTCCCGGGGCCTTTATTATTTCTAATTGGTCTCCCAACTTCCATCAAACTCACCCACCTGCCTGGCATGAGAGTAATACAGTTAAAACCCTGATTTGGGCCCTCCCTGGTAGTGCAACAGGTCAGGACACAGCACTGCAAGCTAGCTGCAGTCGCCTCAATGTGAGTCTGGTCCCCTTCCCTGGAGGTGACCCACATGGCACAGCAGATCTCTTCTGTCTCGCTCACTGCCCCCCTCAGCAGTCTACTTTGTTGATCTGCCTGTACTGTTCCCCACTCTATCTCTAGTGAATCCTCTCACCACCCTTGCACCTCTGTCCAGCACCCCAGTTCTGTATGCATAAATAAATAGATCTTTAAACAAAAACAAAAACATTGCGCTGATCTGACCAAGTCCTCTCCAGTTGCCCCAAGGTCATCTCTTGCTTTGCTACCTCCTCAGTGGACCCAATAGTATTTTCTCCTCTAGAAATTACAAATCGCTTCTTTCTTAGTTCTGTGTTGGCATGCCCCCCCTACCCCCCAACTTCTGCACAAAACCTTTTGCTTGTAGCTCCAGTTCTCAATTATAGTTCAGCTTAAGTGTCATCTCCTCCAGGAAGTCTTACTTGATTTTAAAATAGGATACTAACAGCATCAACCCTTCCTCTCCCTCTCTGCCAGACTGGGTGAGACATGCCTGGGTGAGACATTCTCTACAGCAACAGCTCTGTGGGGTCCCCCCCCACTTGTACTGTAGTGCTCTGTTTCTATCCCCACTTCTCCCCTGAACCTCCTTGTGCTGAGACTAGGTACTGTCTGGCCTCCGACTTTAATCTAGAAACTGGCACTGACTGTGCAGGCAGAGGACTCAAGGCGCTGGAGAAGGCAGAACTACCAACAGGCCACTGGAAACCCAGTTCCTTCTGCAGCTCCATCACTTCTCCACACCTAATTCCAAGCCTCAGTTTCCCTGTTGGAGAACTTGGGGGGGGGATGGGAAGACGAAGCAATAAGAATCTAAGTTACTCTGGAGGCAGCAGCTTCCATTCATTAGCATTTGTAAAGGGCTCCGAGGCTGCAGATGGAAGCTGCTTCTGCCGGCTGCTTGTTAGGACTAAAAATAGAGTGGTGTAGCACCTTCCCAGGCAGAGCTCAGGAAAGGGTGGAAGGGGTGAGAAAATAGGTAGCCAGAGGTGGGAGAAGCTGACCAAGCCCTGGAGGAAGTACCACGACAGTAAACGACCCGCCACACTCGCAGGCTCCCCCTGACCACGGCGTCACGGTCTGTGTGGGAAGGTCAGGGGCAGGTGGCCCGTTGTGCCCGGAAGCAAGGGACAGTCGGTGACCTTTCCACGGTCTGAGGACGGGACCGCTGTCCCCAGATGAGCAGTCTTCACTGCACCCGGGGGTGAGGGGGTGTTGGGGATGGCAGGGCGGGCAGCACCGCAGGGTTCGAACCCCGGGCCGGAGGGCAGGTAGCACAGCGACGGGGGGAGGCAGGCAGGGGCCCGGCGGTGTCTGAAGCTGCCACGCTGAGGGTGGGAAGCTAGGCGGAGGCCCGACTGGGGGCTGGGGGCGGGACGAGGAAGAGCCCAGGGGAGGGGAGAGGGGGCCCACGTTCTCCTGTGACTCAGGTCTGACTCAATGCCATTTCTGAAACTGCTGGGGGGAGGAGGGGTGTTGGGAAGAAGGTGTTTTTCAAAATGAGAAAACAGCTCCTAGCTTAGGGCAGCCCTGGAAGAGCTGCGGGCGGATGGGAATCACCCCGGGTCTCCCTCCAGCAAGTCTCGGGGCTGCCCACCCACAGGCGGCGGCGGCTGCGGCCGGGGGACCCTTGCCTCTCCTTCGTTCCCACCGCTCCTAGCTGGGGGCTCCCGGCAGGGCCTGGGGTGGGGACGACAGTCTCCCCCACCCCGAGGTGCAGCGCTCCGCCGCCAGCCCCCACCCCGCGGCCCCGCCGCGGAGCAGGAGCCTCAGGGAAGAGCTAAAAAAAGGGAAGGCGCAGCGGCGGTGGAGCGCCCGCCGGGGAAGGAATTCCCTCCGCCCGGGCGCACACGCGGCCCCCCCGCCCCCGCCCCATCCTGCTCAGAAAAGAATTGGATTTTGCCGGAGAGTAGGAGGCAAAGGAAGACTCAGTTCTAGCCACCATCCTTCCCTCCCGTCCCCTCCCCGTTCGGATCCCTGAGGAAAGGGGATCGGATTCCCCCCACCGGATCTGGTGGGCGGAGGATGGGCCAGGAGGGTGGGGTGGAGTGGAGAAGCGCAGCTAATATCTTGGGCCCCGGCGGCTGCCCAGAGGGACCCCCCAGGCTCGGACCCTGGCCGGAACTGCGGGGGTGTGGGCCCTGTACGCGGTGGCTGGCGCCCTCTGTCTCCTCTGGCTTGGACTTCCCAACACCCACAATGACTCGGTACGCGCGCCCCCAGATTGGGTCGGTCCCCGGCATTCTGGCCCGGGGAACCGTGAAGTCCCGAGCCGGCCGCGTGGACCCTGTCCTCCAGCTCGGTCCTCTTCAGAACTGAGGACATTGGCTTTAGGCCTGAAAGAGCCAGTGAAAACAGGAAATAACTTCACTTGCAAAGTTCTAGTTTGCTGAGTAGGTCCACGAAACCACTTTTCAGGTTTGACTTGCTGGGGGCTCCCTTTGACCAATAACAAAGTGATTATTGGTAGGCTTTTAGCTAATACAAATGCGTGCAAGACCCCAAACTCAAACTTCTGGCTGTTCTATTTCAGGAGCTAGGTCTTATTCGCATTTAACAGTTTGGGAAATTCCCCATTACATACAAAGGATACTGAAGACAGGAAACTGTGACCTCAAGGAACTCACAGTCAACTGAGAAAAGAAGACAAATTTATAGACGAAAATTCGGTGTAAACCACACTATTCTCAGTAACTTTCTGGGGTCTCAGGGCTGACATGCTGCTGCAGGATTTGAACCCAGACAGTCTGACTCCAGGGCCCACCCACATATAACCACTAGGTTAAACTGCCGTGCTCCTTTGCTTAACTATATACAGCGTTAAGGGGGGGGGGGTGTGCACGGAGCAGCTCACAAAATATTGTGTATAGTATGCTCCCAATTAATACACATATAAACATGGGGGTTGGGGGTGGGCACCAGAACAATATATGTCAAAATGATGGGTGATTTTTGTTTTCTTCATTTCAAAAATAAGCTTCATATTTTCTGCACTGAGCATGAATTTATAAGAAAAAAAAAGCAATACATGTTATTAAAATACAGCTTGAATGCAAACCTTCTAAGGATGGTGATGCTTGAGGTTACCCTGGCAGAAGAAATGGGATTAGTCAAGGTGGGAAGCTGGGAATGACACCGCTGTGTACCCCAAGGGAAAAAGCCCTGGTCAGAGGGCTGAAGTTGAAGAAACTGCAATGAAGTCTGTTTGTGTGCTAAGGAGTAAAGAGGGCTGAAGAATATGGTGATATTCCTACATACTGGGAAGCTCCTCAAGTGGAGAATGAGAAGCCCCTTGAGTGGAGAATTCCAACTTTCTAATAGTATCCTACAACCGTCCCTGAAAGAACAATTCCCTCAGGATCAAAGAGAACAGTTGCATCTGGACTGAGTTTCCTGAAGGTTATTATTGTGCTATAAATCTTTTCCGGTCTTTGGAGGTGAAAAGCCTGGGTATAAGGACAATAGACTCTGTCAACATATTTGGGTCAGAAGGTGCCAAGGTGCTGGATAGAAATCATTGTAAATGGGCTGTTACCATGCACATTTTCATTAGTCTGGTCCCATTTCATAACTCAGTTTTACTCTTGCTCAGACCCAAGCCTGCATAGACATTCTATCCGTAACCCCTCACTTGCACAAGGCTGCCCACCTCTGGGAAGTCCCTGGACACCCCGGCTCTAATGTCAACTTCAGCTTATTAAAGCACTAGATTCTCAGGTTGCCGATGGCAGGTCTTGTCCCCCACATACAAGTGCCCTGGTTCCCCTTTCCATGCTGGAGAACCCAGGACAAAGGCAGGTCCGTTGCTCTCCTCCCCAAGCCCCCAAGCCCCAGCCCTCCCTGACACATCTGGTCTTCCTGCCCCCACCCTGAGAGCTGCAGTGTTTAGTGCACAGGATACAGAGATGCAGCTTCTCTGCAGATTCTGAGTTCCAGGCTGGAAATAGAGGGGCCTTTGCTCACGTCATTGCATGAAATACACCATCTGCCACTTGAGCAAGAGAGACTCAGGGACGTTTAATGTGAAAACATGGCTCTTGCTTGGGCAACTGACTGTATTTCAGGGTGAGGATCACAGTTGGCATGTTAACTCTGGGACCCAGGTTGCCAATATTGGGAATTTGGCCAATATTGAGCTGATATGTGGTGAACCCAAAGTTACGCTTCTCCTCCCTTCAAGCAGCTAGCACTGTGCCCTGCACAGACCACAGAGCCAGCAGGGCCAGCCTTGCCAGCCTGGTCGGGGGCTGCTCTGCCTACTTGAGAGGTGCTGGGGACAGTTAGGGAGCTCAGGTAAGTTTCCCTCCTACCCTTCTCTTCTTGTACGTGCCTTTTAGGTGAATGGAAGACAAACTGACTCTAGGGAGCCACTGTGACACCTTTCAAAAATCTGCAGTGTTTGCTGCTAAACACCATCCTGTTTCCCACTTCTTGATGACTCCTTAGTGCACAGAACAAGATGTTATTGTGTGGGGAGGGGTTGTTTTTTATATGATCATTTCTTCAGGATAATTTTTGGAAGCCTGGACTTGTTCAGTTGCCTTCAAGCTCCCAGGGAGGCTGGGAGTGGCTGCTTTCTGGTGGGCCTGCCTCTTTTGTGCAATATCCTCCTGCACTCCCTCCAGTTGCCCAGTGAACCCTGGACAGAGGGGTGGAGAAATTGGTTGCTGTTCTTTCTCTTCCCCAGAGTATCAGCCCAGAGCTTTATACATAAACTTTCCAGAATTCCAAACCCGTATCTTTCCAACAGCCTACCTGACATCTCCTCTAAGGTGTGCAATAGCTTAGTCTCAACATGTCCAAAACAACTCCTGATCTCTGGCTGTAACCACAACTCCCCAACCCCAACCTGGAAACCTACTCTTCCCCATCATAATTAGGGACAGTCTTCTAATGGCTCAGACCAATAATCTTGGCATTGTGTACAATTTTCCTTACTTTCTCCTCAAGTCTAATCCAACAAGAAGCCCTCTACGCCATCTATTGAGTTCCTTGCAATTGTTCAAACATACTGTGCACACTTCTACCATAGCTTTGGCATGAACTGGTCCCTCTGCCAGATGTCTCTGCTCTCTTGACTCCTTCATCCTCTTTGTTTAAGCATCCCTTTGTCAATGAACCTCAGCCTGCCAATCAATGTAGATCACAAACCCCCATGCCAGCATCTCTAGTCTTCCTTGTTTTGCTCAAAAATTCTCCCCCCTACACTGGACTTAATTATAGGAAGCTTGTTAACCATGCTTATGTGTATTTTTCAACACATGCCTCTATGTTTTCTTTTTCTTTTCTTTTTTTTAAGACTTATTTATTTGTGCATACAGAACTGGGGTACAGTCCAGAGGCTCAGGGGCGGTGAGAGGCTTCAAAGACAGAGTGGGGAACAGAACAGGTGGACCGACGAAGTACACTGCTGAGGGGAGCTGCGGGCGGGTCAGGAGAGGTCTGGCACGCCATGTGGTCACCTCTGGGGCAGGCGGGAATCGAACTCATGCGGAAGTGGCTTTAGATTCTCAGTGTTGTGCTTTAACCCACTGCACCACCAGGGAGGGCCTATGTTTTCTTTTTTAATATATCTCTTCCCTATGAATAAGTGAGCTCCACAACACTCAGAGCTTTGTTTTGTTCAGTGGTGCATCCCCAACTTAGAATAACAGTGCTAGGGGAAACCTCAGTGTTTAAGGAATGAATATAACTGTATTGGTTTGAAATGAATGCTGGCCACAGAGCACACATTTCCCCAGGGATCCATGTCCCTCCATGCCTTGTCTGATATCTTTGTGGCTCTTGCAAGGAGAAAAGGACCTGTGGGTCAGTCTACCAGACACATAGGAAGAGGGAACAATACTGAATGGGTTTAAGAGAATTGAGAAGACAAGCCACCATCTGGAGAAAATTTTCAGAAAAGAGACAGCTGATAAAGGACTGTGGTCTATCCAAAATACATAAAGATGTCCTAAACTTAATCTTAAGAAAACAAACAAACCAATTAAGAAATGAGCAAAAGACCTGAACAGACACATTACCAAAGAAAAAATACACATGGCAAATAAGCATATGACAAGATGCCAAACATCACATTGCTAGGGAAGTAGAAAGTAAAACAACGTAATACCACCCATACCCATCAGATTGCCCCAAGTCCTGAACACTGACAACACTGAATGCTGGTGAGGATGCAGAGCATAAAAGCTCTCATTCACTGCTGGGGGAAAGCAAATGGCACCAACACTTTGGAAGACAGTTTGGCAGTTTCTTACAAAACTAAACGTACTCTTGCCATATGATCCAGCAATCTTTCCCCTTGGCATTTACCTGAATGAATTGAAAACTTATGTTCACACAAAGCCTGCACATAGATATTTATAAGAGCTTCATTCATAATTGCAAAGCTTGGAAGTGACGAAGATGGCATTTAATAGGTGAAAGGATAAATCTGTGGTACATCCAGGCAATGGAATATTAGTCAACACCAAAGGCAACGATATGACAAACATGGGAAAGGCATGGAAGAATCTGAATGCTATCATTAAATGAAAAGACGATGTACTACATGATTCCAAATATATGACACCTGGAAAAGGAAAGACGATGGAGACAATAAAAAGATGAGACTTGGTGGCCAGGGGCTAGCGGGAAGAAGGGATGAATATGTGGAACACAGGATTTTTAGGGCAGTAAAAATTCTGAGTGACATCTCATGATGCATACATGTCCTTATACATCTGTCCAAGCCCACAAAATGTACAATGCCAAGAGTGAAACCCCAGGTAAACTTTGCACACTGGGTAGTAATCTCTCAAATGTAGGTTCATCACTTGTAATAAATTCTGGTCTAGGACACTGTTAGTGAGGGAGGCTATGCATGTGCAGGGGAACCATAGGGATTTTCTGTGCTCTCTGCTCAATTTTGTTGTAGACCTAAAACTATTCCAATGAACACAATCTGTGGTTCCAAAGAAGAATGAGCCACTCTGTAAGCAGTGGCTTCTCAGGCTTTGCTCTGAGACAATCCCCAAGTCAAGACTTAGCATCAGGGCTAGCCCTAGAGGCGGGCAGTGTGTGGAACCTGGAGCACTTCCTTGCAGTATTTGTTTCTTTGGTGGTCAAGTGAGAACAATGACAGGGAGATAGAAGAAAGACTTCCTAAAGCTGTCCCCACCCCAATCCCAGTGCCACTGAGCCTCACAGTGAGGGGTGGAAAAAGAAGAGACAAGAACAATTGGGAGAGATGACCCCAGAAGCAGGTCCATTTCTGTCTAGAAGTCCAGGTCTAACAAGTCACTCCCCTTCATTTGTCCAATTTTGGCAGATCAGTTCTCCTCGGCCAGCAATTCTGTCCTAAGGACAATTCACATCCACGCTGGTTCTCCTGCTATCATTCCTATCCCTGCTATAGAGAACAGAGTTTCACTCCTGCCTCTCATGGAGACCAAAGGACCAAAACAATGTCTCTAGAATAATAATAATCACCACCGATTTAGCACTAAAAGGTTTACATACATTAGCTTAACTATCTCATAACATTTTAAAGATTTAGGCACTGTTATGTATGAAATCAAGTTATTGGGTCATGGTGACATAACTGGAAAATGGTAGAACCAGGACTTGAACTAGAGTCTTCCTAACTCAAGAGCCACCAACCTACACCAAACAGGTTAAGCGATGCAAAACTACACAAAGACCCCCAGGTCAGGGGACCGGGATGGGCTTAGATCCCACCCTCCTCCTAACCATTCCTCCTGGCCTAGTGACCTATGAGGCCAGAAGACAGGCCTCCTGGAGTCTGCACAGAGCCATGCATGAATGGTGACAGCCCGGGACATCGCAGGTCAAGTCCAATCCTGGAATACACCAGGGCCATCAAGTGTTCTCTGTTAGTGCAGGGGAAAGGAAAAGAAGTAAAAAACCTCTAATTATTTGATTTCCTGAATAAGACTGCTTCCAAATCCTGAGTTTCCATGTTCTTGCTACTAAATTAGGAAAGATAAGGCACAGAAAACAAAGTCAAAGTTAAAATTACAGCTTAACCTGAGCAAGGGCTGCTTACACTGAGCAAAGGCTCATGAAAGTCATCCTTCCCTGGGAGAGTAAGAAGAGAAAAGGGCCAAGAAAATCTCCCAAAGTGGCACAATTATCAGAGAAACTGTACCTAGTTTGTTTGTAAACCCTTCCGTCTTAATTATATTTTCCTTCGTTGTCAGCCAAGGATGAGAGGAAAAGAAGTCTAGGAGTTAGAGCTCCCCTTCAAGTTAAGGTCCCCAAGATAGCACGTAAAATGACCTTGCCAGCAGAAGGGCAATGAACTGTCATGCTCAGTGGCGCAACACCGCTGCCCACACTACTCTCCAACTTCACTCTTGAGAAAGTAATGCTAATGCTCATTTTCATCTTCAGAGGAAGTCACCCACAGCCTCACAGGTGCTTGTAGAATGGGGAGGAGCAGCCTCAGGCAGCCTCGGATCTTGTAAGCCTAGTGAGATCTAGGATGTGTTGTCTGGAGACCCTTCTTTCGCTGCTCTCTGGGCTATCCCAGCTGTCTGGTTAACATTTATCCCAAGGGATAGCTCAACTGAATAAGCAGCTTGGAAGTGAAAAGCTAAACCCTATCAATGCTCGGTCTTGTTATCTCTGGCCCCTTAATTAGTGCTGTGTGGATTTGCAGACCCCCTTGTGGCTACAGTTGTGGGGGCCGCTTGCAGGCCACCAGAACACTGATGCCGGAAGCACAGATGCATGCCTCTTGGGAGCTGATGGAATTTCGATGAAAAGAAAATAAGGTTGGGACAGGGGAAAGGGAAAGAAGTCAAAAGCTTCCTTTTAAGTACCTGGGAAAATGAAGAGGCAAAAATTATTATTTCAATTATTATGAAAATGTGTTTTATTAGAAATGGGGATTCATCACTGACACTCAAAAGCTTGAAAAGCAATATCCAGCACCATAATACCCCCATCTCCAATGCAGGGAGATGAATGTTTTTCAGTTCAGTTAACTGTGTCTGTTAAAAGAAATAGTTGGAAACTTAGTGTGGGTCCCTCCCTGACCCTTCTCCAGGAAAGCTGCCTACTCCCCCAACCTCTGTATCTTCAAGGATCTCGACTCTTCCCCTTTCATATTTTCATGGCATATGAAAATTCAGGTGTGAGAGAGAAACACCCCCCCCCCAGCAAATTAAACGCAAACCAGAGTTTTTTTTATTATTTAAAAAAAAAACAGTTGCATATAGTTCAATTGTTGCAAAGTGCATGTAAATGCGGTGCATTCTTATGTATAACAGCTTTCCTTCCGCTCCCATGGCAGCCTCAATAACGCTGCGCTTCTGTTCTGCATGAATAAATATGTATAAAATGTAACGCTGCAAAGAAATAAAATCCGATAACAGAAAGATACCATTTCTTAGATTCCGGGAGCAACATGAGGCACCAGCTTTTTTGATTCTTTGGTATTTATGTGAGGAACCATTGAAATGATAATGTGGAATTTATTATTATTTTTTTCCAGGGCAAGTCATTTTCAATTGTGCCTCAGGGCTTTAGGCGATGGACTTTTGGTGGTCTGCCTCCCCTTTTGTTGTCTAGGTGGGGTTTATGACTGTTTCCCCTTTCAGACCATACACCCACAACCCTTCATCGCCTTGGGAGTCAATCTCGTTAGTGAAATAATGGATTTACCCCTTGGAGACAGCTGTGCGCAGCCTGTTCCCCAGTGCTGCTTACGAGTCAGAGGATTCCCGACCTCTCAAACCGAGAGCGCCCAACCAGCGCACCGACAATTAAGCACAACTCCCAGCTCCCCAAAGTAGCTCTACCCTCTACCCAGGAAAGGATCAAGACATTATTTTCATAAAAATCTTCAATATAAGCCAACTGTTTACAAACTTAGCACTTTGTTGCCTGTAACACAGTACTCAGAGTTAGTATTGCTGTCTGGAGGGCTGACGCTGACTGGCACCAGGGGACCAGGCTGCCCAACTCTAGCCTTACAAGCCCTCTGAGCCCTCTGAGTCCTCTCTGTTCTCATGGGCTGGCCCTAGGCCTACAATTCCAGCTCACCATCCATTACAGGGAGACCTGGGTGCTGTGTTTCTAAATATATCCTAGGCTTTCTGATCTTGTCACTGCTTTTCCTCTTCCCTCTCCTGGAATGCGCCTTCTGATCTGCCTAGACTCAGTCTTCTTGGCTTTCAAGATTCAGCTCAAAGGTCCACTTTTGTAACTACTTTCCTTGATATCGTGCAGGCCCATCTGTGTGCTATTCACACCACAGTTACATGCCTATCTATGGCTCTTCTCGACATCCCTCTGGGGTCAAAACTGGGGTGCTTAGGACTATCACTCCGCATACTGTCCAGGTAAAATTTTGACCAGTGTTTATTGAAGGACTGAATGAATGAATTGCCCAGAGCAGAATGAATGAATTACTCAGAACAGGTGGTATCCATTTTATTCTTCAGTTTTTCAGAATTGGTCCTTAACACTGCATTCCAGGGGAGGATTGACAAGAGATTACTCGGGGAGCTCTTAAACAGCCAGAAACCCAAGAAAGAGATCACTATCTAAGAATGAAGGTCCCCAGCTGAGGTGACACTGCCCATCTCTGCCTTAGTTCACAGCCCAGGGGCTCTTCACAAACACGCCTCTGGCTGACAGTGTATTGTATAGGGCTGCATACTTGAAGTATGTAAATGAGCAGTTACTGAATGATATAGGAATGCTTTCCTCCACTATTTCACAAAGCTACTTCTCCAGAAGCTGGTTAGATCAACAAGAAAATACAAACAAACTGCTGTGGCTTGAGGGTAGAAAGACCTACTTTCCCATGAATTCTTTCCTTCTCAGCTGCTGTGTGACCCTAGGCCAGTTACTTAACCTCTCTTATCTTTAAAATGCTGATAATAATAGAACCTCCTTCATACAGTCCTGGTGAGTCTCTAAATGTAAATCATAGCATGTGTCTGGAACAGAGAAGCACTCCATAAACGGCTGTTTTATTTATGGCTTGGGCTTCAAAGATTTAATTCTGCCCCTGTAACTATATCAGATGGACATCGTGTGTTAGACTTTTTTCTTTTCTCCAAATTGGGCTCTTGTGACAGTAAGAAAACAGCAGAGGCATGACACGTATCCATGATGGTGCTGTGCTGTGGTGGTGGTGGTGGGGGGATCCTAGACTGAGCCCCTCAGTCACAGGAATGGGGCTTCTAAACCATTTGACTGCTTTGATTCTGTCAAACCTTTTTCACTTCCTCCCTGTCCTTGGACATGCAGATGAGATCAGGAGGCTTTGGAAGGCAGGGACAAAGAGTGTATAATTAAAGAGCTACCTTTCTTAACTAAAAATCAAAACTTGAGGGACAGCTTGAACTTATTTGAGCTCACTGGATTGGTTGGTATTTCTGGGGCCCTTTATACCTTCAGGAGGTCAGATTTCTTTTGTTTTTACTTAACCCAACACAATCCAGGCCTTTACTCTTCACTGCCTGCCAGAGGTGGGGAGGTGGGTACTTACTACAGCTCTCCCTGCGCCCACACAGTTTAACTGCCAAGAAGCCAGACATGGAGAAGAAGAGAGAGACATGGTGCCTGGGAAGCCCAGGGCGACAGTCTGCACTGGGGAGGCTCCCCAGCCCAGCCCAGCTCCAGGAAGCCGGGAAAGGCTGCAAGCTGCCCTGCTGGGCCCACCCACCCCGCCTCCTAGTCCTGTTACGAAACCCTACCAGGGACAACCGCACATGTGGGCAGCGGGGGCTTTCCTCAAATTGACAACAGCTTCTTGATGTAGCTCCGCAGAGCATGAGCTGCTTACATAAACACTGCCTCAGAGACACCTGCAGTGTGGGACGCTAGGAGTGAGCAGAGGCAGAAAGATACAGAGTGTGAGAACAGCTCCCCACTCCACTACAGAGGGAGGGACACTTAGCCACGTATCCATCCATGTAGCTGTCAGGCTGTTCATCAGTCTAGCCATGCAGTAGTCACTGCCTCGGTAGTAACTGGAGGCAAAGAAGAAAGCGATACAATCACATCACCTTCTTCTGGACCTTTGTCCCCAGTCCTCCCACACTCTCATCTCCAAAAGAGACTTGGGTGGGGAAGTGCTCTGTAGACTGGGTGCTCGCAGGCGAATCCATCACAGGTACAGGGGGCTCAGGGCACAGGCACTCTGCAAGCGTGGGGTAGGGTGGGCGGGGAGGGGTAGGGTTGAGGTGTTAAGCCCTGGATTGAAAAGCTAAAGATTACAGCAGTAAGAGGGGACTTGTTGGTCTCTATTAAAATCTACACCACAGGTCAAATCAGTATGAAACTTGTTGGCGAGATGGGGGATCAATAGATGTCCAAAGTGGGGAGGGATCTGAGTGGAGGCTAAGCTGGTTATCGACAGGCTCTTATCTTGGAGAGGGTCACACTTTTGCACTTTCAGGTTCATCAAATTACTTGATGTGCCAAGTTAGTGAGTTGGCTCCTGAGGGGCTATGAGGTAGGTGGTAGTTCAGTTCTGATCACAAAGCCCAGGCTGAGAGTGAATGTGCTTGTGGACTCACAGATACCTCCCTCTTCTGGGCTGCTCATAAGAGCACTCTGCTCAAGGATGGATGCACTCAGGCCAACCTTGAGCAGGGTGCAGGAACCAGTGGGGTGTAGCCGGTGGCTTCTTCAGAGGAGACATGGCATTGGGAACGGAACTGCAAGCTGAACATCTGAGCCACCTGGAAGTCCAGGGGAAAAATAGGCCTCCTTTTCAAAGCATTCTACTTAACTGTAGTCAGCACAGTCAAGCCCAAGAGGCAGTCCCTACAGGCTGTCATGCTACAAGGTGAGTCTGGTTTCTTAGAGAACAATGATATTGTTCCCAGCCAAGTATGGCTATAGGGCCCAGATATTTCTCTATGCTTGATCTCTAGTGGCAGAAAAAGGGGAGGCCCTTCCCGAGCACAATATTTTACTGTAGCTCATGCTCCACTGTAATCTTACACGGTTAATAGTGCTACCAGCAGGCAGGCCACACGGTGAAAGTGCCTCTTTCTGGAAAGACACTCAACACATTTTAAATGCGGTGCATCTGCTTCGGGGCTGTCCTGCCCACCACACTAGGCTCCTCAGGGGCAGGGCCAGATCTTAGCCTTGTACTTGCAAACCTAGCACTGGACCTGGCACACACAGGCCACTTAATAAGCGTGTCACGGACACAGATGAGTCAGTGGCAGAGAGGAGATTAAAACCCAGCAGGGGGAGATGACCACTTCTCAAGGGAAATAGCGACCACATAGGAAGCTAAGTTTGGAAGGAGAAGGAGGGAAACTTGAGATGACTGAGTTGTAATTTTCCAACTCTTCAGTGCCCACAAGAGAAAATTGAGGTCCAGAGAGGGTAAGCCGCAGTCCCAACCCCACATAGCTAATTTGGGGTGAGCCAGGACTACCACCCAAGTATTCTCATGCTGTCCCACACTGATCTGGGAGACACAGGGTGCTTTGTGGTGGGGGAGGTGTGATCCCAGACCTTGGGGTTCACGCATGCTTGAAAACAATACTGCATGATTCAACACACATCTGCAGCCGCAATGCAATTATCTCTGAGATCTCAGTCTTGATCGATGGAAGTTTTAATTACCCAAATCTCTTCATACTCCCCCACAGGAAAAAAAAACACACAAATATTTTCTGGTATGTTTAATTATTTGTGAAATTCTACATTACACAGAGGGCCATTCTATGGCTTTTATATGCATAAAGGTGCCAATTGCCATGTTTTGTTTCCGCAGCTGAAAATATTGTTGAGATTGCTATATGCACTTAAGTTCAGTGACAGACTGGAATAGTCGCACCCCAATTTGAGCATGAGAAAGAAGCTGAGGAGGACACCTTGTCAACAGGCAGGCCCAGAAAACAGTGGACTACGGCAATAGATGACAAAGTCAGGACTCCATGGATGCTCGGGTCCTGGGGAAGATGCAGCTTCAGAGAGCAGCCTGAGTCTGGTTCCACCTCTGACAGCAAGTGTGACTGTGGTCCCCTCATCTACTGTCCCTTGTCCCTGCCCATCTACTTTGCACAGGTTTTTTTTTTT
>NW_004567119.1:21242032-21246500 GCF_000260355.1 Condylura cristata | reverse complement strand
TGTATATGTACCACATCTTTTTAATCCAGTCACCCACTTTTGGGCATTTGGGCTGTTTCCATGTCTTTCCATTTGTAAATAAAGCAGACTTTGCACAATTTTTATGAGAGTCAGTGGTGAATTTACTTCAAGAGGCTCCAATGACTGCATAAATGTGAGACGTTATTATCTGGGAGGAAGATGCTCACAGGAGCTATGGACGTCTGCCCCACAATTTAAAAAGAGAAGAAAAAAGATAAAAAGAAAAAGTGTTCCAGGCACGTTGGTCCCCAGTGGTGGCTACTCCCCTCTGCTCCAGTAGAGGACTCCTCTGGGGTCTTACGTTTTCCAAGGTGCAGGCTGGGATGCAGGGAGAGCCGGAGCCTCCCAGACCAGCCCCTCCTCTTCCATTGTACATATTTATTCACTTTTCTCTGGTCTGCCCCCCTCCGCTAGACTGAGCTGTCCTAAGCCTAGGGACCTGACATCTCATTCACAGTCAAGGTCGCCCACAGTCAAGGTCGGCATCTACAGGACACCTCATGGTTGTTGGGAGGAGGAACAAACAACACTTGTTTAATTTCAAACAGAGGGTCACGGGGCAACACCTTTCCTTTGGGGCTCGTACTCCCTCTTTGGGGTTACTCCTTGTATCCATTGCTGCATGGGCACATTCCATCAAGTCCTCTCCGGGGGAGCCTGCCCAAGGCCGAGGACAGTGGCTAGGAAGGAGGCTTGGGGCTGGAATCTGGTGCTGCCACCTGCCACCTTGGTGACTACCAGTGAGACAGCCTTCATGAGCCTCAGTTTCCCCAGCTATAAAATGGTGCGGAAGCAGCTATTCCATCCCTGGATTGTAAGAATGACATAGTCAATTCACAGGAAAGCCAGACCACCCTATGGGTGCTGAATTCCTACTATTCTGATCCCTGATTTCACCAGGGTGGCCTGGGCTCCACAGGATGGATGAGGGAACTGAGGTGACTTGGGTAGCTTCTCTGGTTTTAGGGCTGTCCTTGGTTTTATGTGTGGACTAGAGAAACCCACCCCCCACCCCTTAGCTTTTCTGCTGCTTTTGTTCCCTTAATTCTTCAGTGCATCCAAACATTTAGAACCGGGATCAATTCTGTCTTTTTAGAGAAGGAGACGAAAACCTAGACAAGTGAAGTGGACTCGCCACAGACACGCAGCCTGGTAGTTAGAATTCAGAGGCCCAGGATTTGTGGGTCACACTCTGACACAGCTCTGGTGAGCTGGCCAGTGCCATCCACACCCTGGCAGCCCCCAGTGAGTGGAGACTGGGAGAGACTCTACTGCAGTCACCACTCTGACGGCCCCGCCTATCAGAGAGGTGGCTGCCTTCCCCTCCTGACCCCCCCCCCCATCAGGTACAGTGGCACTGGAAGGGACTGGGGCTTTTCTTCCCATTCCTACCAGGCATCTGGAGCACAAGGCCTCAAACTGAAGAAGAGAAGGCAGCTGAGGATGTGGGGCTTGGAAGTGTGTTAGACATATTTATTCTCCATTCTGATGGTTTGGCAATTTGGTGTCTCACTGATCCTGGGGTACCCCTCCCCCGTACTAGCTAACTTTGTGGAGCAGAACATGATTTTCATATGCTAACCCTCCAATCCAGACCCTCTCTCCTCAACTACCACCTGTTCAGGTTACTTCTGGGCCAGGCTCCAGAAAATGTGGGACAGCCCTAGGCCTCAGAGCCTCAGAAATTATTTCAATCAGCCAATTTTGGCCTGACAGCCATACCTTGCCTGATCCTTCCTGCAGAAACCACAATGAGGTTTCTCATCCACAGGGCCCCCTTGCTCCCTCTGCCTCAGAAACCACCTGGGCTCCCCCACATGGCTGTATGACCTGCCTCCTGTTTCCAGTCAGTGACTGTAAAGACTTTGTCCTTCATGAAAGTAATTTCTGGTGCTGTGTGTCTTATCATAATGACTTAAAACAAACCCAAGTTTGTTTGAGGCATCTATACAAAGCTGGAAAGATGATGCTTATTTACGGGCTCAGTAATTCAGAACCTAGAAGGTTCCTTACCATACCCTTCTCATATCCTTGATCCAAACCCTGTCTGCTGTGGGCACAGCCCTCAAGAGGCAGCGGGGAGTTCCATCACTTTTTCACATTGAGATTGTTCTGAGAAGTGTTTGTCACCACAGTATCTGCTCCACGCGCATCCCTCAACACACCCAGAATACTCCCCCCAATACTGGCTGCTCAAAAGCTGACCCTAGCAACCTCACAGTGCCCCAGGGTTATGGCAAGATCTCTCACTCTTACCCCTGCCTTCCTCTCCAGGGAAAGCTGATCAGCACACACACAAAAGTTGAGCTGAAGACGGTACAAAATTAGTTCCTTCGACAGACAAATTTGCTCCTGAAACACTCTGCCAACCTGCTAATGAGTCGTCTTGAACCTTGCGCGGTGTTACCTCTAATTTTGCAGCCTGCTAGGATTTGAGTTCTGTGGACAGCCTCACATTTGGTTTGGAATTATAGGCTGAATTGCTGCTCACTCCTATTATTGTGCTGTCAATCTTGTATTAGCACATTATAATATGGTACACTGAATGCATCTGCTCTGGGTAGCACGGGGCCTCATTGTCATTTGTTGAATCATTTTGTCTTATATGATTGTTAAGCAATTATTTCATCTCAGGCGGCTTAAACTTTGATTACTGTATACTATTTACAGGGAATACAAAAAGGAGAAAACTCCACTATCAGCTGATTTCACAAGTTCTCAGCTCCAGTGGTCACACATGTTTGAGGTGGAGTGCAAAGTCTTCCCAATGCCCAAACTCATGTTCTTGAATGTGTGGAGGGAGCTGGGTTACGGGTTTGACTAAGGGGTACAGGATAGCTTGACTCAGGGAAGAAGAGTTCAAAGATTTGGAAGTGATTACAGAGCCAGGTAGAATATGTCCCTCTCTTTCCCATCACATGCATCCTGCTCCCACCACGCAGAGGGAGCGCGAGCAGATCTCAAAGGCAAAGGCCTCTTTAAAATGAATATGAAATGCACCTGCTTCCACCACCTAGTTAGAAGTGGTTAGGAAGGTTGACGAGTTGCTCTTTCAGATTCAGAGCCCAAATCTGTGAGATAGGCTCTCCTAATTAATAAGACAAGGGAGACTAAGAAACTGCTAAAGCTACCTGGCAGGACTTGGAGCCCGCTGTCACCAGCACGGATGATAGCATTTCCTTCTCTGCGAGCCTATTATGGTGTCAGGACTGCCTTCTCAGATCCCAGTGGGAGGGGGAGCACACTGGCTAGTAGGTGGAAGCAAGTACAAATCATGATTAAGGCTCCAGGCAGGAGGCGAATCAAGGAAGAGACAATTGACAAGGTTCACTAGGTTCCAACTGTTGAGAACACCAGGAGAGGGGAAAAGGAAAAAGTAGTTGACCAGGATCAGTGTCCATCCCTGAACATGGACTGCCCCAGAAGAGTGGAGTGCTTCTTTGTTTTCTCCTCTGAGCTGCAACCAGATAAATTCCCCCCATGGTCTTCACATTCTTCCAGTGTTCTTTCCTTAATTATGCTAAATCCTCCCATATGAACTTAAGCCCCCATGACTTGGCTATTCCCCCACCTGCCTGAAAAGCCTCCCTCTTTTCTCTCAGCTCAGGCCAGTCCTGCCCATCCTTCAAGGCACTGCAGGTCCTTGCATAATGTCATTGCATTAAAGGTCATTTCGCTAAAATTCCAGCAAGGAAAACCTATCCTGGCCACATTGGACTACAAGATGTTTATTAGAAGATCTGATTTCATTATTATCCTCCTGCTTAAAGTCAGTTTCTAAGAATCTACCAATGATATAGATGTTATACAAAGACTTAAGTATAGGCTGGCTTTCTTCTGCCAGAAAGCTCCCCCACCCCCCCATGCTGTTTCTGCCCTGAGTCACATGGCATTTACTGATTTACTGTTACTATCAGTGTGCATCTACCATGGACTTCACTGCACTTGCAGTTTACATGTCTTGGAATTGAGAATGGAATACTTTATCTCTTTGCTCAAGGTGATGCATTTGGCAATAGGGGCAGAGACTGATAATCATGAAAGCAGGTACTGCCTGGTCCCAGGGTATGTGCGCTCTTCTGGCAGGATGCTAGTCATTGAGAACATTTATTGAACAAGAGCTGATGAGTGCTAGTACTTTGCACAAATCGTCTCATTTAAACTTCCCAACTAATCCAAGAAAGCAATTTCTCCTTGTTGCAGACAAGGAAACAGAGGCTTGGGAAATTTGGTGACTTGCTAAGGGTCACACAGATAATATAGGGCTGAATAAAAATTCAAATCTGATCTGATTCCCTTTTCCTCTGAGATAAAACACAAAATGCAGGCTGGCACTGGTCCCTTCCATAAGATGAGCAGTGAGCTCAGTTACATGCTGTCAATCTCTGTTCATCCCCCTCTCCAGCCCCAGCCCCAGCCCCAGCCCCTGGCATGACACTACTGTGAT
>NW_004567119.1:21219639-21241932 GCF_000260355.1 Condylura cristata | reverse complement strand
CATAAGATGAGCAGTGAGCTCAGTTACATGCTGTCAATCTCTGTTCATCCCCCTCTCCAGCCCCAGCCCCAGCCCCAGCCCCTGGCATGACACTACTGTGATATCTTGCTACTTTCCAGGAAGCTGACACATGCCTTTTTCCTGAAGCAAATAAGTTGAACTTTCTAGTGTTAGGGTAAAACTACAACGCAAACTCAAACATGCCCAACTTAGAAGGACTCAGCAAGATAGTCCACAGGCATAAACTTGCACTGCTTTCTGGGTTCTGCAGCCTCGCAGCTATGAAAGCTATTCTGGGCAAGGAAGTCAAGAATGGGGTTCCTCTCGGGAAACCAGCACCATGTCCCACGACATGGCATTGTCCCACAGCATTGTTTGCTGTGAGATTTTATACTTTATTCTCTTAAAAAAAAAATAAACCTCTAAAATTTCTCTGGAGTATGGGCACAGGTTGGTGTCGGTGGCTGCTTCAGAGGTGGACAATTAACTGAGTGATACTCTAACTTCACTCTGACCCTTATGCATCTGTTGACTCATCATGTCATGACGCCAACAGTAAGAAGGGAGTTAGTGCTCTCACTTGATTGCCTTTGACTTCTTGATATAGAGTGTCTTTTCTGTGTGGTAGAGGCATCTTCTTTAGAACAGAAGCTCCTTGGGGCCAGGCCAGCCCTGGGGTATTGAGTCCACACTTATAAAGGATGGGCTATGGCAGAACCTGTTCTCTTGGCCTCTGCGGCTGGGGCTTGTACCCAGGCAGCCAGGTCTGCCCAGTTCTGCTGGCCACCTCAAGTCCTCAACAGGCCAGACTGCTATGTGGGGGGCTCTGGCCCTAGGGCAGGCACTCTACCTGCGTTCCCGTATTTCCAGCCAGGAACTCACATCGCATGTAACAAATCTTTTCAGAAAAGTATTCCATCATTCCCATGCTCAGGGACCTGTAATGTCTCCCTTTTGCTATTCCATTTGCACCTCTCTGTTCATTGGGCTAATTTCTCACTTCTCCCCAGCACATTGCCAAGCCCACTTTTTCCCCCAGGGAATGGGCTTGGGCTCAGTCTTCACTCTGCTTCCCTGCCGGGAGAATGCTCATGGGTCCCCTCCTCTCCTGTTTCGGGGGCTATCCCCAGTCACTCCTCAAGGCTGAGCTCAAGGCTGAGCTGCTCCTGGAAGTTCCCTTAGCTTCTGTCTGCCTGTCTTGCTCTTCCTCAATCCTCCAGGAGTCGCAGTTACTGAGACTTAACCACAGATATGAACCTCGGTGTTTCCGGAAAAGTGCCCTTGTTCTGCCTCCCTTACTGGATCTCAGGCTCTTGCTGCCCCAGCTCAGCCTGCTGGCTTGCTTCTTCATTCCTGTGGCACTGCTTACGACTCAGTCCCCATTTTGGGGACTTCCAGCCCCCAAATGACTGAATTTAATGTAGATTCAGAAGATTTGGGATTGACCTCTCTAAGCCTGAGTTTGCACAGCTGTCCAGTGGGGGATCAGCTTGTATTCCTACCACACAGGGAGACTGAAAATCAGGATGGGGGCGGAAGTGAGTGTCTTTCTCAGAGGGAGCAGGGAGAGTAAAGGAGGATCTATCAGGACAGAGGAGCTGGCCACCTCAAGCCAAAGAAGACCCCTCAAAACCTAGCATTGAAGGGGCCTAAGAAAGAAGAGTGGACCGCGAGGAGGGACTCCAGACCCCATGAAAAGAAGATGCTGCTCCTGTGCTAAGGCCCTGGGGACCTCAGAGTGTAGGGAGGTGATAAGTGGGAGAGAAATTAAAGGCCAGTGAAGTCTAAGGAAGTCGTCAAAACACAGCCAGGCGAGCAGAACCCTGAAAAAAGGAGGTAAAAGGTAATGCCGTAAATTATAGCTTAAAAGCCTCGTTTTGGGCAAATTGCTTTTTAACAAGCAGACAAGCTCTATCAATAGCATCTACCGTATGTTTTTATAAAGTGCAGAAATATGTTTTTAAAAGGCCAGTAAATAAAGTTCCTATCGATTTGAACTCAAGTGTAATCTGTTTTTCTGTCTGCCACCAACACTGGTAATAAAGCAGAATCATGTAATACGGTATTTCAGCTAATGTGACTATACATCACCGCAGTGCCGCCCTGCTCTGCAGTGATCTATCATTTTCTATTGGTATTGCTTAGCTGCAGAATTTATAAACTTGCTCCAAATTGATGCAATGTTCAATTTTCTTTTCCAATTTATTTTTGGTTGAGCCAAGCAATATTGAGGTCTCTGAGCCAGCCGCTGAGCACTACCAGATGTTACCTGGAAGACCTCGCGCTCCTTGGGAGGAGTGAGAGACGAACACCGGTACTCACCACCCTCAACAGGCAGGAAGATGGAAGGCCCTGGGAGCAGACGAGGATGGAGAAGAGGTAGGCTCCTGACCTGGGGACCCAGCTATGACTGTATTCTAGAGCGCGCAGAACTTAAGGGTGAAGGGCAGCAGAGAAACCACAGCAACGAGTGGTCCAGAGTCAGAGAATTTTGCTAAGATGTAGCTGATACAGGAGGTCTGAATGCAGCCCACGACTGTGCATTCCTCACAAGCCTCCAGAAGATGATGATGCAGCTCATCCGGGGACCACACGCAGTGCTCTGGATCTTTTAGGAGGGTTTTGCTAAGGAACGTTCTCAAGATACAGAGTCACAAATCTCAGAGATGGAAAAGACCCCAAGAAGTGATCTGTTCTATTCCATGACCTTCACAAGAGAACAATCACTGGTTCTATCTTCCCCGTTCCCTGCCTGCTCCTTTGGGCTCCCTACACCTGTGGGCACACCTTTATGAATCCATGGTCCCCCTCATCTTGGGTCATCAGTGGGCAGTGAGTGCTCAGAGGCCACTCATGTTTGGAGACACCCCCCCCACACACTCCCGGCACTTACAGGAAGCAACACAGTTGGGTGGGAAGAGCAGAGTTGAAATTAGATAGTATGGGTTCAAATCCAGGCTTATGTTTGACTTCAGGACAGTTACTTTGTCTCCTCACTGGTGAGCTGGAAATAGAGTTCTTTCCTCATACGCTACCCACTTATTAAGGAAGATAACATACAGGGAAAGCCATCCCCTTTGTATTTGTTGAGTATGCATGTCAAATAAACAAATGAGACAAAAATCTTTGAGTCAAGACAAAGTGTAAGTGGCTCATGCTGGATCCTACAGCTAAAGAAGCCACTTGAATTCTGGGTGGGAGGCGTGGTGGGCTCCTCCTGCATCCACGACACCTCGTCTGTCTTCTCCCATGTCCTCACCTCCCTCCAATGAAACCTAAGTCACAAGAGTGTGAACTGCTCCTTTTGTTTCTTGGTCTGATACGAATCAACTGCCATCCCAAGGGTCATGCTATTTGGGTTTAGAGGCCTGAATGTGGGGACGGCAATACAGGTGAGCATGGCATTGCCTGAGGCACACACAGAGTGCTCCTTATGTAGAATTCAGGGCTATGGAGGCAAATGCTAGAATTCTTCGGGGAGATTACTAAGGCCCTCAGTGAAGTCCAGTGAGGCGGAGCTTCCTCTCACAGCTGAGAAAGGCGAGGCTGGGATTAGAACTGGGATTCTGACCTGCTCTGCCATCTTCCTGCCATACCTCCGAGCCTCTTTCACATCTTAGGGAAGGAGAGAGGAGAGGCTAAGAGTTATAATTAAGTCAACTTATAAGAAATGAAATTTTAGTAGTCAGTCTGTTTAATGCTAAAATATCTGAAATAACTTTATAAGCATCAGCTTTCTAAATTATTTTTAAATGACAAGTATAAATTCTGATTTTTCTTATTTGTGGCAAAATAAGTATAACATAAAATTTACCATCTTAACCATTTTTAACAGTTTGTGTTAAGCATATTCATATTGTTGTGAAAAATCATTGAACCATTTTAATCTTGCCATCTGACACTTTATACCCATTAAAAACAACTCCCCGTTGTCCCTCCTCTCAGCCCCCGTTGCCTTCTATTCTACTTTGTCTCTATGATTTGACTACTCCAACTACCTCATATAAATGGAATCAAGTTGAATTTGTCTTTTTGTGACAGTTTATTTGATTTAAGATACTGTCTTCAAGATTCAACCACAGTGGAGCATTTCTTTCCTTTTCAAGACTGAATAATATTCCATGCATGTATAAACAATATCTTGTGTATTCATTTGTACACAAACATGTTTATAAACATAGCTTTGTTATCTTGCTTTCAATGTTTTAAGAAATTTGGCCAGAGGTGGAATTGCTAGATTGTGTGGTAATTCTATCTGTAGTTTTTATTTTTTTCTATCTGTAGTTTTTAAAAGAACCATTGCATTCTTTGACATGGCAGGTGCACCATTTAATATTCCCATCAACAGTGCACCAGTTTTCATCTTCTCCACATTCTTGCCAACACTTGTCATTATTATTTATTAATAGTAGCCATCCTAGTAGCTATGTATTGACATCTAAGTATAGTTTTGATTTATATTTACCTAATGATTATTATCATGTTGAACATCTTTTATGAGCTTTTTGATTATTTGTATATCTTTTTAAATTTTTGATTCAATATCAATAGCTTTTCAATTTTAAGTTGCATTGTTTGCTTTCCATTGTTGTAGCTTTTTCTATATTATGGACATTAACTCCTTATCAGATGTGATTTGCAAATAGTTTCTTATTCTTTGGATTGGCTTTTTACTTTGTTGATTGTGTCTTTTGACCCAGTTTTTGAATTGTGACATGGGCCAATTTATTTTTTCTTTGGTTGTCTGTGTATTGTGTCATATTCATGAAATCATTGCCAAATCCAATGTCCTAGACACTTTCCCTTATATTTTCTTCTAAGAGTTTTATAGTTTTAGCTCTTATGGTAGGTCTTCAGTCCATTTTGAGTTAATTTTTGTATATGCTGTAAAGTAAGGACTCCAAGTTATGTTTTAATGTAGATTTTCATATTATCTGTTTATCATTATGAACATAGCAGCAAAATGTCAATCTAAGTTTCCAAAGCAATATTTTACCAACATTGGCGGAAACATTAATGAAAGTATAACTGTTATACTTGAGCAGGTCCACATTTCCTGGTTTAAATTTCTGAAGTTCATTGTTTTTTCCTTCCATTTCACGTAGATTTAATTTGACTTTATTATGACTCACAAATGTGTTACCTTGGACTAGGTACTTACCTCTCTGAGCCTCAGTTTCCCAATAAGTAAGATAGCAATAATATCTCAACCTTTGATGACTGCGATGATAAGAGAAGATACAAGTACAGCGTATTTGTTCAAAAAATGTCAATTTCCTTCTGTCTCTTTGACATCTGAGTTCTGCTCCACATATCACCTTGAACATTCTGGATTGAACATCATCAGGTGGCTCAAAGGCTCCTTCTGTCCAAGAAGATTCTTGACTCAGTCTGCCTATTCAGACCTTCCCTACATTTGTATGTCCTTGGCGCATAAATGTTTTCCTTAACCTTGAGCTCGTGTTCTGTTTGTAAGATAAGCAGTGAGTGGTCAAATTAGAGATGATATGCTAGCAGGTAGCATGATTTACTCAATTAAGTGAAGGTTAAGAAATCTAGAAGATTCCAGACTACATAATGGTTCAAGTGCCAGTTTAACTTAGAATTAGAAAAAATTCAAACTTCTTGGATTTCAGTTTTCATAGCTTGAAAATGGCCATGAGTAGATGCCATACAATGTTAATGAAAGACTAATTTCAAAAGTCACTGGGACAAATTGTGTTGCAAATGTTAAAAACAGGGAAAGAATTCTATTTTTATATATGTTTTTTTTTTCTTTAAAAAAATTTTTTTTTGGCCCTCCCTGGTGGCACAGCGGGTTAAAGCACTGCACTAAGAAGATTAAGCCACTTCCTCATGAGTTCGATCCCCACCTATCCCGGAGGAGATCCACATGGCGTGGCAGACCTCTCCTGACCCGCCCGCTGCTCCCCTCAGCAGTGTACTTCATCGATCTGCCTGTTCTGCTCCCTGCTTTCTCCCTGGTGAATCCTCTCACCCTCTGCATCTCTGGCCTGTACCCCAGCTCTGTATGAATAAATAAATCTTTAAAAAAATTTTTTTTTACTTAAGTAACCTTGAGTTATAATACTGTATATGAGGTATTGGCTCACACCTTTTCAGATATAAGTTATCACACCATATCCACCACCAAAGCAACCATAATTCTCTACCACAGTCCATTAGAATTCATCCCTCGTTTGCCACCCCTCCCCTGATTCCTGACCCTCTACCTCTGGTAGCCTTAATTTTACAATCAAATTTAAAATAATAGATTTGAATGGTGATTACATGAGGAAATCTTAATTATAAAGAAAATCATATAGACCTAAAGATAATGGAAAATAAAGTACGGGTACCAGAAAACAATGTGGAAAAGCAAATTTGCAAACAATTTAGGGGGATTGTAGCTTCCTCAAAGCTTATCTGGGGTCTCCAGACTATTGCTGAGCCCCATAAATACAAGTCCCTGCTGAACACAGTTAAGCAAACTGGCAATGATGCATCTGTGCACAATCCCTTGCCTCAGGTGTGCGTTTTCTTTCCTCACAATGGTAAAACTTGGCTTCTATCAGTATCGCAGCTAGAAGGCGAGACTAGGAGATTGTCAATGAGATTGTCACCCTAATTCATTCTGTTGACAGATGGTGGCCCCAACTTGGGTTATCCCAGGCTGAGGACTTGGAATCCACCCTGTGGTGAAGACCAGGGACACCACCTCACAGTCATCAAGTGCCCTACTCTCTCTGCCCCATCACCACAATGAGACAGTTTCAGATTATAGGCTCTGTATAAGGAGACCATTAACAAGCCACAAAGTAGAAAAGGAATGCAGATTTGTCCCCCGAGTCATGGCTCTGTGCTTTTCTGTCTAACTTCCCACATTTATCTCACTCTTGATCCAGGCTCATCTTTTCCACATGGTGGTCATGGTGATTACCACTTGGCAGCCTCTTCAACCCTCCTGTAACCTCACCCTCCTGAGCCGCACCCAGAGCTAAAAACCACATTTCCCAGACCTCCCTGGAGTTAGGGTTCTGAATGTGAATTCAGTTTTACCAATTGGATGTTCTCACACAATCAAGTGCAGCAGAACCCATCTTCTTCCTGGGCTGACACTGTGGAGACTTTTGGATTTCTCTGCAGTGGCATTCCTGCACAGGGTGACAGCTTCTTGGGTGCTAGGAGGGAGATGCAGAGACAAAGATATGCAGACTCACTGTCCTCAAGTCCCATCACTGATTTCATGGAGCTAACAGCTTGCGAGGTAGAAGTCGTGGCAGATTCCTGATCCTTGGCTCCTGGCTGGAGACAGCTGAATTTACCAGCTCCAGGGACAGAAAGAAGATTCCCCAGCTCCAGGGGCAGAAAGAAGATTCCCCAGCTTCTTCATTGGGGCAGAAAAAGTAGCTCCTGTGCTAAGCCATCTTGGTAGCTTCCCTCACTCTTGAGGGAGTCATTTCCAGAAACAATATGAGTGTTTTCGCCTCAGCCCATCTGACAATTTTACAGGTACTCAAATTCCCCAAATGAAGTGCTTATCTGCTTTAAATAGACTATGGCTTCAGTTTTCTGCAACCATATATTCGGCATCATGTTTTGGAATTGAAAGGACTTGCAAACAGTAGGTCCTCTTACTTAGAGTTGGTTATCTGTCTGATCTGGTTTGAGAACAAGTGAAGGTCTCCTGCTGGTCAAGATGGAGTAACAGGGGCCAGATTTTGCTTACCACGCAAACAACTGAAAAGTTTAATGAAATATGTGAAACTGGTTTCCGACTGGACATCAGGCAGTGCAGAACGGTGCAGCCAGAGCAGAGAAACAAACGAAGAGATGCTCACCATTACTCTAGCAGCCTGACTGCACAGAGTGTCCAGGCTGAAATGCTGGGAGGGGGACCCCACATGGAGGTGGATAAGTCACCCTCCACCATTGAAGCGATAGAGCTGAAGTTAAGCCTGTTTAGTGTCTTAGTGTGCAAAATTCCTTGGGGCGGACCTTTATAAGCTGCTCAGTCACCACACTGTGGGGGGCTGCATTGCAGAACAGCAGACAGCGATGGGGCGACCAGAGAAGAAAAAGAGGATGCTGCCACATTCAAAGGGGAAAGGAGAGTGGAGGCACCACAAATCAACCATGCCATGAGTTTCATCCAGCTTATCTCTGCCACTTAGTGCCCAAGAATTAACTCTTTGGATCTAGTACACCTAAAAACATGGCCAAGTATTCTGTTTTACTTAATCAAAACATACAACAACTCTATGAGATGGGGAGTATTGATCCCAGCTATAGTTGAGAAAACTGTGCCTTAGCGAGGTGGGCTAGGCCTCCAAAATCTTTGGCAGTAAAAAAATAAATTTACTAACTTTCTTGTCTGGACGTTTCTCTGGGTGCACCCTGCTCATGCTGCGCTCTCGTACCTGCACTCCCTTGTTGCCCTGTCACTGCAGCATCTTCAAAGAATGAAGAACGTGATGGTGCCTTACCTCAGAAAAGAGCTCTACCTTCTGGCTGCCTCTCCCCGACAGGGGTGGGCATGGAGAGGGGGGCAGTTTCAACTACCCGAGAGGAATTCAAATATTGGGGGGGAAAAAGGGCAGACTTCATGTGTATACTTCAGAGTTTTTCAAAAAGCTGTTGTGGACCTTATGTCTCTGGAATCACCAAACAACCCTGGAACTGCAGGCAATGGGGAGGGTTTATTAGTCTACATGAGAAAGTTAAGAATATGAAGGGGTTGGCCTTCTCTCCTTGTGCATGTGGTGGAGTGACAACAGGGTCAAAGGACAGACAAAGCACAAGTAGACAGCCAGAGACTTGGTTTCTGGTGTGGGCTCTACCCCCACCTGCCTGTGTGACCTTGGGCACAACCCTAACTTCTCTGGGCTTCATTTCATTTATGTGCAAATAGGGTCATGATACCAATACAGGCCCTTATGAGATAAGGATGAGGGCTAGGAAGCACACATGAGCTCTCTAAATGTAAGATACAGTTAAAAGAAAAAAAAAAAAGACTTATTTGGAGGCCACTTTTCCCACAACCCCGCTGTCCAGAACCCAGCTGAGCATGAGAAAGGGTAGGAGGCGGATGAGAACTGAATTTCGTGAGCACCAACCATAAAAGAGACTCTGTGCTGTCACTGGTTCCTGTGAGTACATTTTCTGCTTTAATCCTCTCAAAGTGGGTATTATCATCCACTTTCACAGACCATGGAAATGAGGCTGAGCAGTTGAAAAACTAGTTAAGCTAGTTAAGAGAGCTGGCATCTGAGCTAAATCTGTCTCTGGGCCACTGTGGCGCATGCCGTGGCTCTCCTGAGCAGCTCTTCAGGTCCCTCCACTGATTTACACACAAAGCATCTTCCTGTGTCACGAGCCTTGTGGCTAAGCTCACCCACTTGACTCCAGTGCTTGTTTTGAGCTTATTTACTCTTAGTTTTGAAATAATTCCGACATGTACTTGGTTATCAGCTTTTCCATCCCTCCATGGATTAGAAGGGACATACGGATACTAATCATCTTTGACAGTAGCAAGAGATGACAGATGATGGGGGAAAATAAATTTAAAAATAATTTTAGCAATCTTGGATGGTTTTGTATAGAAGCAAATAACCCTACAAATTTCTCTGATCCCTGCAGCTATCACTTGTGAGTGATCTAAAAAAAAGTCTGTCTTCCTCATGAAAATAAAATAAAAACTATTACCCAGGCAGACCTGGTTCCAGAAAAAGAATTTCCGATTTGGTGGGGCACTGGACTTCACGCAGCCCTGACTCTCGCTCCCTAAGAACCATCTTGTCCTCTCTGAGCCCCTGTCCTGGGCAACAGAGTGGACAGGGCCTCTGTCCTCTCAGGACCACTGTGTAGCCAGCGATACACTATGTGCTCACAGAAGACTCAAAGACAGCAAAAGGGAAGCCAATGAAGAGAACACACAAAACCAGGTTGATTTGGTGCAAAATAGCCACTTGCTAGTCGTTTACATAATGAGTAAATATTGACCACAAGCGAACCTGCCACGTGGCTGTACAGTGACAAACACTCTCTGCCCCTTGGAGTCACCTATGCCCTTGTGTGTGGGGACACGGGGGTGGGGTGGGGGTCATGTTATTAGCTGTTTGTGACCCAGGACAGACATGAGTCCCCTCACGGTCCAGCCTGCCTGCTTGTAGCTGAGGTCATTTGCAATACCACTGCCTGCTCTCTACAGTGTCCAACAACATAAGATACCTATATTTGGTCTTTGACCTTAGTTTCTGGCACACAGAGCCCCAGAGGGCCTTTGGTATACTCATGAGATGACAGTGGGAAGGGGGCCGGGATAGCTTCGCCATCCATCAGCCCCTGAGGCCCAGCCACGATTAGAGGGCAGGATTTTTCTGTTCTGCTCTAAAACTTCCCGAGTGGGGACTACATAGCACTAGTAGTCAGTAATCTAATCAACTGTGCCTACATGATTAATAAAACCTCCATAAAAGCTCTCATGGTGAGGTTCAGAGAGCTTCTGAGTTGGGGAACTTATCAAGGTGCTGGGGTTGGGGGGCAGGGTGAGTGCGCACTGAGCATGGATGCTCCATGCAGACCCCGCCCCTTGTCCCCACATCTCTTCTTTGTGGCTGGTTCCTAAATTGGACCCTCAGTGGTACTGTAAGGAGACTGTTCTCCTGAGTTCTGTGAGTTGTCTAGCAAGTCAGCCAGCCTGAAAGGGGGTGTAGTAGTGGGAAGCCTCTGCTTTTGTAGCCAAGTCAGAGAAATGTGTCTAGCCCCAGCATTCACTGGTATCTGAAATGGGGATGACTTCATGGGACTGAGCCCTTGTCATTACATCCAGGAAGCGTGTGTGGGAATTGAGTTGGGTTGCAGGACTCCCTGGTGGTGGGTGGACTGTTGAGAAGTGATGTGGAAAGAACCCTCACACCTGGGTGAGGAGTGCTGTGGGAGACAACGCCAGAGGGACCGTGGTTCTCCAGGTTCTCGTTCTCTGTCTCAGGTGATCCTTCAGCCGGGACAACCCCCCTTGGATGAGACCTGCCCTGCCCATGGGGCACAGCTTTGCCCTCCAGGAGGCCATGACAGACCTGTGAGAACACAGCTCGACAGCTCCTGTCGCCACTGAGGAGATGCTCACACACCGCGAGGGTGCCTGTGTGACAGATGTTCACAAAGGTGCTATAGAGTCGTTGAACAAAGGCTGAATTATGTTCATTAGACTCTGGTAAGAAGACAAGGTTATCTGTTATCTATTTTAGAAAGGCTACCCTTAAAAATGATTAAAATAAGAAGCGTGAATACGTAAATGAGTAAAGTTCAGTTTTCCAGAAGATGAGCTTAGAAAGAACAGCTGTCTCCTGAGTGTGGTTTAGGAGTCTTGCCATGTTCTTTAAGAACTTGCTTCCTGAATTAGGCCCTAACTCACTTCATAACAGACACACACCCCACAGTACCCCCCAGAAACGCTGTAACCTCACGGCCCCTGCCAGCCAGGGCTCCGTGCGTATCTAAGACCCCGTGACAACCAACATGGCCTCAGTTGGGGTTTGATGTCTTATTAGCCTCTCCCCACCCCGCATGGTTGCCTGGCACCCACTTCTAGCTGCAGCTCTGTCACCAGTCCAGAGCCTGGGCGAGTGCCTAGCTCAGGTCTCTGTCCAGACCCGGCCTCTACAGAAAGGTGATAGAGAACCATGTGACTTTTCTAGAATAAGGAACAGTTTCTTCTGCTTGGAAAACATAAGGGCTCCAACATTTCACAAGGTTCAAAGAGCTGTGGGGTATGGGAGGGGTATCTGTTCCATGGACAGGCCAAAGAGCTTGCCAAAAGGCAGATCCCAGAACCCCTGCTGGAGGGAAATTATATTTGACCCAAAAAATGACCAGTAGAACAAAAGTTGCAAATTCAGGACCTGCGGATCGTACCAGGCAGCCTCGCTTGGCACGTGATGGGGGGGGATGGGATGGGGGGCGTGGCAAGGCCTTGAACCACAAACCTTTTTCCTTACATCATGTGGACATTATAAGTAGGGGTTTTGTGACTTGACCAGCCTGAAGGAGATACTGAGGTACCAGGTGAGACAGCCAGGAGGGCAGTGATACTGCTGGCATGAACACTTGGCATGTGGACTTCATCTCATTCTGATTGTGCCATGCTTACAAAGAACAACCCAGGGACTCTAAATAGGAGCAGGATTCAGACACCTGCTAGCTGGGAGAGGGTCATGGTTTTGTGATTAAACATACAAATTTGGGAACCAGGAAGCTGGGCTTCAAAGCCTGGCTTCGTTCCTCACCAGCAATATGAACCTGGGCAAGCTGCCTAACTACCTGGGCCTCAACTTACTCATCGACAAAACGGGGAGAACATTGCTGCAAAGAGCAAATGGCTTAGTATTTCCAACGCACTTTAACAGTGCCTGACATATGATACTGTGTGCTAAATAAAACAGAATCATCCACAAGGGCAGGGGATTGAAAAGATGAGGCATTTCCAATAATTGTTGTTAGGGCTCAAATGGGTGGATGTGCTCTCATGGCTGATGCTTCGCCCCAAAGCAGCGATTCCTGAGTGGGGCTGTAGGGGAGGGAGTGCATGAAGGGTTAAACACCCAAATGAACAGAAAAACAAGTTCCATCTGGTCCCTGGGACAAAGCGACAGCCTGCAAAGCCCCCAGCCCGGGCTCCTGCTCAAAGGACACGTCGCTTTTTAAAATTCCAACTGTGGCTGCCTCAGTCTATGAATCAACGGGTTCTCCACACCCTGGAGCTCAGAGCAGGATTCACAAAGGGCACAAGACATTCAAGTTCCGAGAATAGGCACGTGAAAGTGCCTTTGCACTCAGGGCACCAGCCTCCCCTGCAGAAAGGCCCAGTCAGGGCTTCATTCTAGATGCCCCCCAGAGACACCACTCTCCAGGTGGCCCAGAGTGAGAAGGCAAAACAGCAGCCGGTCAGCCTCAGACTGGGACTTTGTCCAGAAGTGAACTGTCCCTGGCACACAATTGCATTCCATCCTCAGTCATTGACAAAAAAAGAAAAATAAAGCCACTTGCTCTACTTCCCCACACTGCTGGGACCCCATCTTTAGATACAGGGCTGGAAATGGGGTAAGGCTGATGGATGCAGACCAGAGACACCCCAGAGGGAAGCAGTGGCATCTTGAGGCATGGACCTAGAGTCAGCAGTTTGTACCCCAGCAGCGCTCGAGAGACCCCAGGGCCCTGGAAGGAAGGAGGGTACCAGAATGAAACTAGGACCCTCCTTAAGAACCTCTGCCTGAAGCCAAGTGCCTGTTTTTGCCACCCCTCTTGGACACATGCCCACGCCTGGATAATGCCGAATCTGGCACTAGCACTAACCCTGCAGAGCAGGAAAGTAATTCACAAAAAGTTGGGCAATTCAAAGTTACAGTTTCCACAGCAACCAGCACTCAGACCATTTGGGTAGCTAAAGCCTTTCCTCTTAGCGTTTACTTTTTTTCTCCCCAAATAGCATCCCCCCCCTTATTATTAAAGTAATACGTGATCACTGGTGAACATATGGAAATTACAGACAAGTGTAAAGGAGAAAATAAAAATCTCCCTTAATCTTGGTCACTCGAAGTGATCCAATGCTAACATTGAAATGAAATGCATTCTCTATTTGTAGGTTGTTGTTTTTTTTTAACATGCATAAAAAGATATAATTTTTGAAAATTGGGGACTATAATGAAATTGCTGTTTTACCATTTGGTTTCTTTCACTTAAAAACATTTCAAAGATTTTCCAATAGGCTTAAATATTCTTTAAGAACATGATTTTTAATGGCTACGTGGCAATTACTCCTATGGATAGGACACATTCTATGTAACCAGTATATTGTTGAACATTTGGACAGTTTCCTTTTGCTACTTTAAGTAACACTGCAATGAACATCCTCTTACATCAATTTGTGTGTGTGGCTCTGATAAAGTGATCAAGTTAAATAAATTCATAGACCTAAAATTACTATTCCAATACAATGAACATACGAATAATTCTGATGATCATTATCAAACCATTCCCTGGGAGATGAAAGAAATTCATACTTCTACCTGTAATAGATACTCTCCTTAAAAAAATAAAACAAAACTAAACCCACACCCAAGCTGCACATTTGGTTGCTTTCAGATTAACTCTATACCATTTTTAAAATTACAAGTGAAATTACAGTTTTCCTGGTATCATATAATATCCCATCAGGGATAAGGATCTTCCTTCCCCATATTTTTAAAGAACTTTCTTCTTTCTAAAAGCACTCACTACCAGTCTTTGCCCTGTTTTTTCCCCCCGTATGGGATAGTCATCTTTATTGATTTATCAGAGCTCTGAATACAATAATTCTTTGCCATATTTATAGCACATATGTTCTCTCAGTTTGTCTTTGGATTTTTATTTTGTTTATGGATTTTTAAGTGTGGAAGTTTCAAATATTGTAACTCACATCAGTCCTTTTCTCCTTTAAGATTTTGCCCTTCGATTTTTATGCCTAGATAGACTATCTCCTTCCCGAGATCAGATGACTGCTTACCTGTCTATAGCTATACTAGTCATCTTTTGGCTGTGATTGTGACTTTACATTAACTTCTTTAAACCACCAGAATTTCACGTAGCAGTGAGACTCTGTGCTGGCCTTTCCAATCGACCGGGGGCTGGAGACAACAGGACTAGGTCACAGATGGTTGCCAGGGAGATTTGGGAATTGATCTATCTGCCATCCCTGCCTTTCAGGAGAGCTCAACTTTGAACCTAGATCTCTGCTTTGAAGCACCTTTCCACCGGGCCCCTGGGGTTTTGCTAATGAATGGAAGAAATGAACAGGGAAGAGGAAATAGCTGTTCCACGATTACACACTGCAAAAGGTACAGCTCACGTGGCTTTGTTTCCCGTCTGAGACGGGGAGGTAGAGGGTGGGGAGTGCCAGCTGTATGGAGAGCTGGTGGCAGCTTCAGTCTTTGCACGTTAGAAATCTAGAGATTGGGTTCCAAACCTGAAATTAATCTTCATTCTCTTTGCAAGAAGGGAAATTAGAGGCAGTTTTGCTGGCATCACATAATATCGAACATCAGGTTTTCATGAAGAAGGAATAGCGGGAGAGGTAGAAACCTCAGGCTCCATCAGAGATATGGATCTTCCTTTCAGTCTAACCCCCAAGGGGCCCAAGAATCTGTGTGTTCCTGGAGAGATGGTGTGCTCTAGAGCAAAGGGTGGTCATCTCCATCCTGGAAGAGGCTACAAATAACCCTCTCTGTCTAGCCCCAGATTACTGCCTTCCATCGTCCCTATTTCAGACCAAGCCATGAACTTTTTGCCAAAGTGCTGGCACAGTTTCCGAAATCAGCTCTGCATGTGCTGACAAAGCGATGGGTTTGTTCATTCATTGTTCAGGTTGACTGGGTGTCCACTATGTAAAGAGTCCTATGTCCAGCCTTGTAGATCTATTGCTCTTCAACGAGGAATAAAATATTTCCCTGCTGGTATAAAGACTCACTCTGGCTGCCATGTCAGGGGCAGGTGGGGCCTGTAGCTAGGAGAGCAGTGAGGAGGCTGCTGTGATCATCATGGTAGAGAGTGGTGGCCCTGCCAGGGTGAGTGGAGAAGGGAGTCAGTTCTGGGATATCGTCTGAAAGCAAAACCAGGTGAAAGGGTTTCCAGGTGGATGGGGTGTATGTGGGAGAGAAAGAGCATCACCAAAGATTCTAGCTACGTATGGTACAGGTGGGTGGATGGGGAAGGCTGCAGGTGGGGTAGGTCTGAGGGGAGTGTGAAGAATAGAATTTGGGGTTCCTGGGACTGGGTATGATGCTTTTGAGGTCTACCAGATGTTTCAGTGAGCACATCAATAAGACATCATAGAGATGGCATTTATAGCGGGACCCAGGATGCGGCTGAGAGAGAGAGTGCAGCTAAAATGGGAAGACCAAACCTAGAGCCTCTGTGAAGAGGTTGCAGGGGAAGAGGAGGAGCCACAAGAGGAGACTGAGAAGTTAGAACTGGACAGGACAAAGGCAGATCCAGTGTGGGTCATGGCAGTCTGGTGAAAAAAGTACCAGCTCCCAGAGGAGGAGATAGTGAGCGCTGGGTCAGTGCTGCTGATGGGTCGGCAAGGCTTGGCTTTGAGAACTGGTCAGTGATGCAACCTGGAAATGGATGCTCAACCCTTTTGAAGAAGAAAAGGAATTGGAGCGTGACCAAGGACACGGGGTTACAAAATGCAGAGCTAGAATGTCTGGGGCGCTGGCTGCTTCTCTGGAACCATTCAGGCTCCAAGCACAATTTCCCAAGGCAGCCAGCACCCAGCAGCTCATTCCCCATCCACAAGTCGCTCAGGAAGTTCAAAGTGGGGAAGCCTGGGAGGGAGGACCTCCAGCACAGTTTTAAAAACCTTTTTCGTGCCAGGTGGGATATGAAGACATTTTGAGTTTGTGGCCCCTGGTTTAAGGCATTCCAGTCCAGGGGTATTCACATTTTAATCGTGGAAAGGCACTTCTACAACCGCTGGCAAAGGGACAGATGGGGCGGGAGATTCAGAGGGACACCAGTCGGGGACTCGCTGTTCCTCTCTGATACTCGCAGCTGAGTCCGCTCCAGTATCTGATCTGCCCTGGGCAATGCCTTCCTGCACCATGGCCCCAACCCCTTCACCAGCTTGCATTGCTCAGGGCAGATGACAGTCACCTATCTCCCCCTGGTGTCAGTTCTTCTGATTGCAGTTCCAGAGAGAGCAGAGCGATCTGTACCCCCCAATAGGCAGAACCTGGAGAGCCACACCTCAGAGCCACGCCTCAGAGCCACGCCTGGTCCCCCCTTCCTTACTGGCACTCCGGGTCCTGGAGGTCTCTGCTTGGGCCATGGACTGGCTCTCTGTGTGCCCCCTGCATCAAGAGGAACTCTGGGCTTGAGAATGTCTGCAGGCTCATCCTGACTGCCCTGGGTTAGCATTGCACACCCGCAGGTGGGTGACAAACACAGAGTCGCGATTTGTGCACACCTCTCCACCCCATGTTCTGCAAGGTCACTTGATATCGCTAGGCTGTGTGTAAAGGATGGTGCAACACAGGAGGAACACCCCACCCACACCTTGCCTGAGCTGGCTTAGGTCGTTTCCTCCCTGGACGGGGGCTTGGGGACTGAGGTGGCAGTAAACAGCTGAAAATGGCATTGCATTGCTGTGAGGTAGTGAGGGCCACAAGCTTGGGAACCCCCACAGCCCTGAGTTCAAATCATAGCACTGTCACCTGTGAGCTATGGAATCTTTCTGTGCCTTGGTTTCCTGCTCTGTGAAACAAAGGTAATCAAGCCTATTATTCAAGCTGGCATAGGCTTAAATGCAACACTGTTTATAAAGCACTTAGCACAGAACCCTGGAAAGGGTCAGTAAACACTGCCTTGCAGTAAAATTGCAGGGACCTAAAGAAGGAGGGAGCTCAGGGTAGAACTTAGCATGGGGTCTGAGCTCCTGTCTGGCCACTTCAGCCCACTGAGCTGTGTGTTGGAGAAAGCCAATGTCCACAGACTGCGAAGAGACGCAGATGGGTGTTGAGGACTAGCACTGGCTTCTCTCGCTGACCTCAGGTCCCTGCCTCCCCAGAGTGGACAGAGGCCTGCTGGCCCACTTCAGGGCCCATGGGAGATAAGGACCAACCTGGCAGGGAAAGCCCAGCACCAGCTCCATCTCGCAACATGAGTCTGCTCAGAACTGCCTGTTTTCTTGCCCCACTCCCAGGTATACATGGGTCCCTGGCTCAGGAAGCTTATGTTCTAGTTGGGGAGATGGATTAGGGGTGAGAGTGAGTGGACCTTGTCTACACCGGTGTCTAGATGGAACCGTCCAGTTAAGACAGGTACAATTCCCAGAAGGGAAGCTAACCCACCACCCTTGTGTGGTGAAGGAGGTGCCGGAACTGATATCAGGGTGGGTCTAGCCTGTTACTTCAAAAGGCTTCCAACTATGTGATGCTCTGGAAAAGGCAAAGCTGTGAAGACAGCAAAAGCGTGAGTGCTTGCCAGGGGTTGGGGAAAGGGGAGAAGCCGGAGGATCTTAGGACAGCAAAAGTAGCCTATGGGCTCTGAAAGAGGCCATCATACATTTGTCCATCCCCATAGAACACACACCACCAAGAGGGAGCCCTACAGTAAACTATAGACTCTGTGTGATAATGAAGTCAATGTAGGTGCATCAGTGATAATAACTGGACCACTCCCTGGGGGAAGCTGACAGTAGGGGATGGAGCGGCTGAAAGAGGTGCTGTTGGCATATAGAAATCTCAGTATGTTCTGTCCAGATTACCGTGAATTTTAAAAATTCAAAAAAATAAAAATAAAAAATAGGGCCCTCCCTGGAGGGGGGCGCAGCGGTTTAAAGCACAGCACTAAAAAGCTAAAGCCACTTCCGCAAGAGTTCGATTCCCGCCTGCCCCGGTGGTGACCACATGGCGCCGCAGACCTCTCCTGACCTGCCTGCTGCTCCCCTCAGCAGTGTACTTCCTCAATCTGCCTGTTCTGCTCCCCACTCTGTTCCTGGTGAATCCTCTCACCCTCCGCATCTCTGGCTTGTACCCCACTTCTGTATGAATAAATAATCTTTAAAAAAAATAAAAAATAAATAAAAAATGAAGTCTATTGAAAGTGAAATAGCTATATATTTTCCCCTGAGCTGTTGTTTCCTCACCTGTAAAGAAGAGACTAGCACTGATCTGCTTCCCCCTCCATGGCTGGTTAGGGCCAGAGAACCCAGCCCCAGGCCCTAGCCCAGGCTCTGCTTAACTGAGGCTGCCGCACAGAAAGGGCGCTGGCCCCAGAGTTGTCTCCATCATCTCCTCCTCTCCTCTGCTTCCCTCCCCACCATGAATTAAAAAAAACACCAAGGGACATGTTCAACCTCAAACCCTCCTTCTGAACTCTTCTGGCCACCAACTTCTCTCTCCAGTGAGAGTAGCAACAAATCCCTGCAGCATTCCAGCCCGCATGCTCATTCCTCTAAATGGCTCCACAAAGGCCGGGCAGCTATTTTAAAATCCGAGAAGCCTCTACTCACACTCCCAGCAGACCGCTGTGAACAGATCCCCAACATGCGAAGAGCCCCACACAGACACTTACTGAATGACCTTTTTTATAAAAACTCAGGATGCCGACCCATTGAACTCTCCTTTCGGGCCCCATATGTCCCCTCAGTGGAGCAGCCCACACATTTTTTTCAAAGAAACATTATTTAATGTGAAAGAACATCTGGAACCTGTTTCCGCAGCCCTGCCAGGAAGCTTCCAGCCGCATCAGAAGCTCAGTGACTGAGCAAATACTCCACGCAGGACTCGAAGGAGCCACACCAGGGACGGGACTCAGGGGCTTCGTGACAAGGCTCCTAGAGGGTCAAGTCAGGCTGACCAGAGAGTCTGTAAACCCCAGAGCCCTGAGGACAATGGCAGGGGAGGTGCCTATTTCTAGTCCTCCAGAGTGGCCTTCCTGAGGTGCAAACCCCATCACTTTCGTCAGCCTAAAATTCAAATGGTGCTCACCAACCCAGCCTGACTTCAAGGTAAAATGCAAGCCCCTAGCCAGGACCCATGAAGCTTCAGGGTGCCTACTCCAACCCTGTGGTGTCCCTCCCTAGCCATCCCTGCTCAGCTGTCCTTTGCTGGTGCCACCCTTCTGGGCTTCCCCACTTCAGCTCAGGATGCCCTCTGAGGGTCTCCCCACAGTTCTTCCCCCAGTACTAACTACCCCCTGTCCCTGCCTCTGCTGGCCACCCTGTCTCTTCCCACCTGATCTGAGGCTCCGTGATGCTGCCGTTGATCTTTCAATTTCCAGCACCAACATGGTGCCTGTGTGTTCAATAAATATGCATTAAGTGAATCGCTTCTCATCTCTAACACTAAATCCTATTCTGGCTGCTGTCTCCAGAGCCAATGGGCTGCCTTTGCCCTCCTCCCAACTCTTCAGCCCAGGGACACCCAACTGAGCAACTCTGGCTCTCCATCAGGGGCTGCTCTGACGAGCATGTCCAGAAGATTAGAGTTCCGTGGCCGCTTATCAGCTGAGCCTGCAGCCCCCATTTTCTGGCTCTGTTTGAGAAGACAAGTGTGTGCAAGGTATGTGGAGCCCACTGAGATCTCAGGCAGGGCAGTCTGTGGCCTTTTCCACATTCAAGGTCTCCTGAGTTCCAGGCCTCAATGAAATGTGTGGAGCAATTTCTCCACGAAGGGCTGAGGGGGTCAGCAAGTAGCAACAGGATGCGGGGGTGGGGGCAGGTTATCCAGACCCTGCAGGACACCCAGGATCACCTGGCATCAGAAGAACCAGACTGGATACCGGAGGGACAGCAGGACAGGAGGACAAGTGGCCTTGTGTTCTTTCCTTTAGTTCAAGGCATAGTTTCCCCACTTAAAGGCAATTTCTTCACTTCAAAAGGATTCCAGCTGGTTAAATTCAAGGTGAAGAATAATCTCTAGTCAAGAAGCTGCTGTGGGGGGTTGGGGGGATGCTTTCAGTTTTCATTGACTTGAGAAAGGGATGCATTTTAAGATGTTGCCTCTTAATGTTTGTCAAAGTGCCCGGGAGCTTCCTTAAACACCTCTCAGCTCCCACAAACTGTTGGCATTGGACCACTCAGACTTCCCCACACTGTGCTGTCTTCTCCGGAACCCACCTGCTTTCCCCTTTCTCTTCCTGCTTCTGCCCCTCAGCTCACATCCAGTCTGGGGGGAGGGGAGACTGCTCTGGCTGGGACCCACCAGGCTCACCAGCTTTTCTCCAGATGCCCCAGGACACCTGGTAGCTCAAAGGGCAAACCTGGCCTTACACAGCTCACAGCTCACTGTCTGGGAGGTCTCCTTCCACCATTCACTCATCTAGCCATCCACTCACTCACTCATTTATTTGTTCACCCATCCAATCACCCAGTCAGTCACTACGGAGTTTGCAGTGCTGGTAAAGGCTGTGGGTGGTTCAGAGAAACACAACACATGGCCCTGCTCTCCTGGAGTTTAGAAATTGGTTGAAGCTATGGGACATGTAAATAAGCAGCCCACAATGCCAGAGAGGAGAAAGTAAACTCTAGGTCTGGAGAGTGGGGAGCATTAAAAACATTCAGAAAAAGAAGAGACAGGCCAGGGGTTGCTTTGTGGCCCAGAGAGAGGCAATCAAGGAAGGCTTCTTGGAAGAGACAACATTTTGGTGGAACCAGGGTACCCCAGAGTGCAAGGTGCAAATATGGGAAAGTGTCTGCACAAAGATGTGCAGGCAGGAAGACCTGTGGTGGGTGCAGAGGTGCTGGCCACACCTACTGACTATTCCTTTTAGGGCCTCAGGGACCTGATTGGGGGGTATTCCTGGCCATGCTTGCTGGCATCACTGCTTTAATGACACTGTCTTACCTATGAAGTACAGCACTGTCCCCATATAGCCAGACAGTCACTAACCTCTTACCCTTGTCTGTCAGACTCCAGATCAGAGGGAATACCTTCATTCTCTTCTCTGTCGCCAGGGATTTGGGCTACCCTACCCCTGCTTTGGAAGGACCCTATTCTAAAGATAACTACTTCCTCTACAACTTCCCCAGTCACCTCTGAAGGGATTTGTTCCCTCACTGCCCCCCACCCAAGGGAATCTCTAGTCTCAATTCCCATGGTCCCTGGTTTTTCTCCATCTCCCTTCCACCATGTTCCTAAGCAGTAACTGCATCAGTACCTGGAACTCTCCCTGGGAACTCTGGCCAAGTGGCCTGGGGGGTTAGCCCCTTGGCTTTGGAGTTGGGCTCTGCCACTTTCTACTCTGCATTTGGTCTAATAGCTTCCTTCCATAAATGCACCTCTTGTTTCTCCTTCCCAACACTGATAAAATCCAAGCGCCCCACTCCCCCTACATGCATGCACATCCTTCTCAGCCCCGGTAACCTGGAAGAATGAATCTGCCGCATTCATCAGGGGCTGCGCTGACCAACACTACCCTATGTGATCACCACCTTGATTCACCTTTAGAGGAGCCACGCTCTCATGCTTTCAGCCCTTGGAGGGGAAGTGGGACTTCCCAGAGTAACCCCTGGGTTCAGAGGTGGGTGAGTGATCCAAGCAGGACAAGTTAGAATAGCAATTTCAGTGGTTGGGAAGGGTCAGTCTACTCTAGTAAATATAGTGAAGCAAAAGTAAACTAAAGTGGGTCTTTGTCATTATAAGAAGAGTCCGGTTATAAATAAGCATGGGAAATGTAGAGAAAGGGGACAAGTGTTGAAGAGAATATAGAAAAAAGGGGACCTGGGCCCTCCCTAGTGGCGCAATGGGTTAAAGT
>NW_004567119.1:21207233-21219299 GCF_000260355.1 Condylura cristata | reverse complement strand
AAAAAAAGAAAGAGGAGACATGATGTTGCTTGAGCACTGAATTGAACCACATCTTAAGTTATCTATGGAGTTTTCAACTTTTGAATAAATAATTAATTTCCTTTATTTGGGCCTATGCCAGTTTGAGTTGACTTTTGTCATTTGCCACTAACATTCTTGATTAAAAAATACAAATACTTAACTTGCAGACTTGATGAGAGAAATGAAAGGACACCGGAATGGCACCCAGCTTCAAGTAGGGACCCTTCAACAATAGGTGGCTTTGATAACTTAATCTGCCTTCTCAAAGGTCAGCTAAATTTTCATAACAGTAGTTGTGTAATAATAAAATATAGCTTTTTCTTTCCACCACCTTGACCAAGTTTTCTTTGGTGAAACCTCTGCCCTCCTTGGCTTTCTTAAATACAAATGTGTCCTTCATAAGTCTCTAAGTTCCAGTCCAGTTTTCTCCTCTACCTTACCTCTGGGCTGAGACTGGAAGGGTTTTTTAACCTTGTGTGTGTGGGAGGGGTGGGGGAGGGGGCTATCTTTTCTGCATTGTGTGCACATACCACAGCACAACCAGCACAACTAAACAATCAAATGGGACGTTTCCAACTTTCTTCCAACTTGCTGGCCTTCCTGCGAGCAACGCTCAGAAAGTCTACACTGCCACCTAGTGGAAGTCTGCAGCAATCCCATGTGGAGTGGCTCCTAGTGCTGAGACTTCGTGGGACAATCACTAGGACTCTGAATGCCTCTGGTCCAACCTCCTCACTTCCCGGACAGGTCTGAGGACAAGAGAATTAAGGGTGAAGTAGGTTCTTTTCCCATAGGGCAGCATTATACTCTTCCTTGCCCTGCTCTGTGGCCCTTTATCCACCCCAAGATTTGAATAACTGGGCCCCACATTTCCTCGGCTACTTCCTCCTGTCCATGGGGGTGACAGGCCAAGGCTCCCAGGGAGGGTAGCTGACACCCTGCATGTAAGCACGCACGTGCTTGCATGTACATGTGTGCAGACTAGGAGGGGTGAGGAAAAGGAGACCCAGAAGATCTCATTACTTCCTAGTAGAAGGGATGCTGTCGTGGTTTGCAAATATGATGGCCTGTCAAAGCTTTGTGTTCTCATAAATTGTGACACATATCTCAATATATTTGTCACCTGATAGTGAAAACAGAGTTTAAGAAAGAAAAGAAAAATGTACCCCTCTACATCCAAGTAACCTGTGTGAATCCCCAGGACTATCTTCCTGTCTGTGCTGTCAGCCCTGACTCACCGCAGAACCAAAAGGGCACCTCTGGCTGCCACTGCAGGGAAGCACCAGAAAGCCAGCCACCATGCGTGTGGTGTTCACGTCCCGACCACAGCCCTGAATCCATCAGTGGTCTGAGTCTTGGGCACATTAGTCCCTGTGCCTAGGCTGACTTGACACGTCCTACTAAAACAGAAGTGTATGTCTGGAGGCTCAGTGTGGCCCAGGAGCCAAGGAAGGAGGAAACAGCAGCCAGAACACTGGACCTGCTACCAGGACACATCTCACTGGAGGCAGCAACCTCAGCCTTCCTACTCCAGGCCTTTCCCCAGGCACATGGGAAGGAAGCTTCCAGAACAAGATGGCGTTAGTCATTTCCCAGTAGGAGGAACACTTATTTCCAATTCCTAAAATGCTTCAATCGCCTATTTTAGACAATTTTGGGCCAACCTTCCATCAGGTCTCATTTTGCCATGACCAAGAATCAAGATACATTGCTCAGCCTAGGTGAGGGGTGTGGTCTGTTGCAAATAAGCTCCTCTAATTCCAAAACCATTCTGAAAGCCCAGCTTCCCTGTGCCCTGTGGACTCCCAGTCCCATTCCCCTCCATTTCTCTGCACACCAGAAATGCACACCAGCTGGTCTGCACACTGCCTGAGGAAGCAGGTGTGGGCTCCCTTGGCTGCAGGAACAGGAAACCCCCCGGGGAGTGGCCTGGGTGGCACTGAGGCTCCGGTCAGCACCTTTGCCCTCCAAGGCTGAGGACCCTCACATGTTCTCTCAGGGCAACCACCATTGCCATGGGCCCGCCAGACCCAGCCCAGAGGGCTCTGTGCCCACCTGAAGCCACCCAGATGAACAAGGCCAACGGCCCCCACAGGCCGAGCGCTCACTCACCTCCACCGCCCTGGGGAACTTGACGATGGGCTCCATCCACAAGGTGATCTTCTGTCTGTAGTTGTTGCAGTCGGGAACAAACATGCAGCCAATGTTCCCCAACTCTGGGTAGAAAACTTGGAGGCCCCTGTGGAGACAGGTAGGTGACTGGCCTCAAGACGCCCACCCCGGCTGAGGTAATGTTGTGGGGATGAATCCTCCGCCTGCCACTATTTGTGTGTCCCGGTGATCTACATGTGACCTGGACCCTTTGTGCCCAGTTTCTCCACCCGGAAAAGGTGGCCGCATCGTTCTGAGGAGTAAACGAAGTGAACAGGATTCGTGACAGGCCCTGCCCTGTCGTCAGTGGTATCGTCAGTGTCAGCTGTCACCAGGGTTTACTTCTCAAACAAGAACAGACACTTGTCGCCAAGCCTGGTCAGCAGGGCTGGCTTGAGAAGTACAGTGTTTACACGTTGCTTTTCACACAAAGGAGAGTTTAACAAGTTAGTACCTTCTTCCTGGCCACAGGCTATTCTCTCAGCCCAATACTAGCAAGATCTCTCCACTCAGGGAGAGCGGCCACCAGGAAACAGTCCTGGTCTGTGAGTAAGCTCCGCGCTCCCTCAGCTCCTGTAGTCAGTCCCTGCGCTTCGCAAAAGCAGCTCTCTCAGGGGTGTAACTGCAACAGCGTGACAGCCACGGAAAGGGGGTGGGCTTTCCAGGTTCCCCGCCCCGCCCTAGTGGCTACCTGCCTGATTGGACCATTTCCAGGTCTGTGACCAGGATTGGACCACTTTAGGACCAATCAGCCCATCTAGCGCTGAATAATTAACTAACGTGCTGATGTGATTGGTTCGTTCTACAACCCAGGCACCAAATAGGAAAAGGTCCGTGCTGCAGCCAGCTGGGGCTGCGTGTAGCAGTCCTGGAGGCTGCAGGACCACGTGGGTGTTGCCCAGGGGAAGTCAGTGGGAAACTTCCCTTTGGACCCCATGTTCAACCCTGGCTGTTGCCCACGGGCAGCGACACTACTTTTTCCCTTATGATCTCCCATGCCTTAGGTGGTTGTGGAGGAAATGACAGTTTTGCTCTATAATCCATGCTACTACCCCAGTGTCAAAGCTCCTAGTCACCTGAGACTAGGCCTGAGTCTGTGGCCTGAGTCCATCTTTCTACCTTGTCCCTGAGAAAGGGCTGCACAGCACAAATGCGCTGAGATTCTACTTGGGGGTTGGGGGGGTTGGGGGAGCTGCTGATTACAGGTTCCCCCTGGGTCAGTATGAAGGACTTCTGCTTTTGAAACTGAGAAGGGGTATAAGCCAGGTTTTCAAAGAGAGATAAAAACACATATTTGGCCAACTTCTTTTCTTACACATGCCCTTCCTCACTGATCACCAAGACCCAAGGTTTGTGTGGGATTCACTGGGTTCAGAAGATTCACTGAGAGAAGAAGTGGGGGCCTCATCCTTTCTGAAAAGCCCACATGGCTGAACATATCTGTGCTGACCAGGGTGCCCTGCTGGGGGTGATTCCCAAGGGAGGGCTGATGCGATATAACGTGAAGTCAATCTGGAGGGGGGAGACCTGGAACAAGGGTGAGGACACCTTCCTGACTGGAAGCCTCCATTCCTTTTCCTGCCTCCCACCCTTCCACAGTCACCTGAGGACCACAGACAACTGAGGTACCTTTGGGCAAGCGTGGTCTGAGCCTGCAACACCAGAGGTACTTGGGTGGGCAGCGCCCAGGGTCAGGAATAGGCTACCAGTCACAGAGGCAACTAACTGAACTGGCTTGCAGACATATTTGTTTCTTTAAACTCTTCCTGAGTTTGCAGTAATTCTTTGGGGAAGGCATAATTTAAGTATGGACTTTCACTTAACTTCCCTGCAGCATGTGAGGATCACTGGGTTTGTTTCTGCCACCATCAAGATCTGAAACAGAGGACCCTCCACTGGCACAGTGATGGAGAATGTGGACACAGCACAGAACTGGAAAAAAAACAAGGGGACTAGCCCCCAGGAAAAATGGGACTCCTCTTTCTTTCCCCATAGAGTTGTTGCAAATTTTAAAATAGTTAAGCAAAATCACCAGCCAAAGAAAGTTCTGATAGGAAGCATGCCAGGGCCCTGGGACAAGGTCCATGTGACACTTCCCCCTTGCTCCCTCGGGACCATGGAGTTCTGCCAGCTCAGCATTTGAAACCTCATGTTGCTCACTAACAGAACATGCCCAGGGGCATGTGTGGTCTGTCTCCAGTAGTTTTATCAAAGATTTGACTCAGGACACAGAAGGCAGATGTACTAGATTTGCAAACAGCACAAAGCTGGTATCTAACAATTCAGATCAATTCAGCCTAAAAGATGATCTGGACCAGCCTGAGATGAACCTAATCAAAATTTAAATTTAGTAAGAGCACACTTGATGATTTGCATTCAGGTTCAAATACCTCATCTTACAGCAGCGTCCTTCCTACTGTGGCGTACCTCACGGGGGGCTGTGCTCTACTCTACACTCAGGTTTGGGCCTCTCCTGACCTCTTTCAGAGGTACCCCCAGAGAAAGTGGGGGGCACAGAGGAAGGAGCAGGGGCTCTGGCCCCAGGTTAGCCATTATCTACCAATGCATAAGGGACCAGAAAGAAAGGGGGTAGCATTATTGGGTTCCAATAGATCAAGTGGATCACATATGCCTGATGTCATTTCATCTAACAATACCTTGATTCGCCCAGCGAAGTAAACTGAGGCCCAGAGAAACTTACAGAACTAGCACAGTGTCTCATAACTGATGGGTTGAGAGAAACATAAAGACGTGGATGTGGCAGGCAGTGTCCAGATACCCCCAAGGTCCCCGTAAGTTGGTTTCCACACCCTTGTGTAATCCTTTCCTTTTAAGTGGGACCCAGATTTAGTGACAGAGAATATAGCAGATGAGAGATGGAATCTGCTTCCAAAATTATGTTATGAGAAGTCAGTGGCTTCTACTTTGAGGCTGTCACTTGCAAGCTTTCTCTCAGTCCTTGCTCTGTGGGGCAATGGTTGCTGTGCTATGAGCAGGCCCAGGGAGAGGCCACAAGACAAGGGTCCCCAGCCTGTCAATAACCACAAAAGAGCTTGGAAGCAGGGACCCCACCCCTGACGAGTTGAGATTTCTGGCCAATAGCTTGACTGTGATCTCCTGAGAGGCTGCGAGCTAGTGCTGCCGGCAGAGCCCAGCAGAATGTAAATCAGCCAGCAGACTGTAAGTCAGCGAGTGCTTCCGGCTGCTAAGCCTGAGGGCGATCTCTGCACAGAGTGTTAGCACTGTGGGCAGGTACTTTATCACTCACCCGGATAGAAAAGATAAAACCTAATTGGTAAGCTCTTGATAACAAGGAGATGAACCAGGGTCTAAAACACCACAGTACTCCTGGCACAGAATGTGTCCCTGAAGCAACATTTTCTCTGTTTCCCACAGTGCAGGGACATGGGGATGCCCAGAGTAGTCCATAATGGGGCCACTGGCCTGGCCTGGCCCACCATGCACTGTCTTCTCCAGCTTGTGGGGCTGGGTCTTCTACCCACCAAGGTAAAAGCCTGCTGGCTACGGAAAAATTCTGCTCAGTTGAGTACCTAGAGGCTCTGTCCCACCTGCGAGAGGCCTTGTTCCCTCTTTCCTCCCACATAAAACTAACTGGAACTGCTTAAAAAGTTTTTAAAAAGAATAATTGCATGAGCAAAATTCATACTACTTTTTCCCCTTTAATTCAACTACCTAACTTTGTAGAGGAAAACATGCATTTATCTTTCTGAAAGTAATGATCGTAAAAAGTCACACACACACTAGGAGACACTCAGTCTCCTTCCTGTCTTGCTTTCACTCTTCTTCCTGAGGTGAGACGCAGGCCTCGTTGGGCACCCTGGCTAAAGAAGTGGCAGCACTGTGGCCTGCGTAGCCCTCTGGTGGCCACGAGTCCAGGGCCATGAAAACTGGGTGAGGAGGTTGTTGAACTCCAGCCGAGCAGAAAAGAGAGGTCAGCCTCTTCTCTGGACAACATGCAGGGCACACTTCCCTACAAACCCTGTCCTGACAACCCTGGGGCTTCATTAGTGAGAAACAAACAGGCCCCTCTCACACAGGGAGGGCCCAGCTCCACGTCCTTTGTCATCTGGCACTTTTCTTTAAAATGCTTCTTTGTCAAGGCACACAATTCTGTAAAAATCAACTATTGTAAGAATTTAAAAAAAAAAAAGGTTCTGTTAAAAGAAAAATTCTCTTTGTCAGGGGTGGGGGGTACAGAGCATCCAGGCTATAGGGAAGGGTTCTCCTTCCCTGCTTCCCTCCCTCCCCTTGTCCCCTGCCCCAGTAGCACGGGTCAGGCCAGAACCACAGGCCCTTTCAGACATGGGTCTCATTGCCTCAGTCCTTTCCTCAGTGCCAGCCTCCATCAGGGTGGGCTTCAGAATGGACTTACTCTTAGCCTGTCCACAGAGACTGGCCCAGGAGGCAGGCTTCTTAGTTCTGGAAACACCCTGCCTGAGACCTCTATCAGCCTGGTTGCTTTTTGGGTGCTACGCCCCCTCCCCAGCCTTACTTGCAGAGGACAGCGTCGTTGTCCGGCAAGGCCTCATAGGTACAAGCATTGTTCTCTTCATCCACTCCATTGACCACCAGCGTGAGACCCAGAAACAGGGCTGCTGTGGCCAACCTCATTGTCCAGCCCATGGGCACCTGCAACAGAAGGATCCTTTAGAACTTCAGGTGCCCTCCGGGGGGTACCCCTCCCACCTGTAGTCCCACCTGGGGGCCTACCTGGTAGGACAGAGAAATGTGATATAAGCAGAGGGAGAGGGGCAGGCAGTGTTAAGGGCTGCAGCAGCTAAACTGCCACCCAGACACAAGTTCCTTGGGAGGGCCTGGGCCTCCTCCAAGCTGGACTCACTCCTCAGTCCTGCCTGAGGCTCCTCCTCTGTGTGAGCACGGCTTTGCTGTCACACTAGTTCCGTGCCAGGGTGGCCAGGGCAGAGAGCAGGCTGCCAAGCAGACGTGCTTATATAAGCATCTTGCACTTGCCCGTGTGTGGTCAGCTGGAGGGCCGGCCTGTTCTTTTGGCTGCAAAGCAAATCCCTGGGAAGCTGTGATCCCAGGCAGAGGGGATGAGTTCTGGGGGTATTCTGGGGAGCCAACCTTGGTTGTTTTTCTAGGAGCAGGGGTTTGAGCCATGCCCCTTCCCTCAGACAGCTCTGCCCCTCCCGCTCTCAGTTCCTCCGCCTACCGACAGCATGGGGCCCTGCTGCTGGTGGAGATGGCTAGAAATAGGGACCCTGTGTAGGAGGGGTGGCTTCCAGGGATAGGACTCTGGAGTAGGGCCCCTCAGGCCAGTGGAGGACCGAAGAGTGGACCCAACTGGACCTTGCATTATGCTGAACTCAGCTCGCTTCCAAATTATAGCCCTGGGGGAAGGGGCAGATGGCATCAGCACTATGCTGGAAAGTGGGGAGACAGGCTGAGCCCCACTGAACTCCTGGTTTTCAAGGGTGTAAAGGAAATGAGAGCAGGCAGGGGGAAGATCAAAGGCCATTCTTCCTGGTTTTGCTCTTTTTCTAGAAAGTAGGAGGGGGCCAAGGACTCCTGGGTTGGAGCTTTGCCAGGATGTGGGCCCCCACTACACCTTTCTAGAACACACCACCTCTCCCTTTCAAAAGCCAGTCAAAGGACCCTATCCGTCACTCTATGTCTTGCTAAGGAAGTTGAGATCATAACTATAAAGTACATGTAGCTAGATTGTTAGAGAAACTATTTTCAATAGAGTTTGCTGAAAATTTCCTGTTTCCAAGATTCCAACTTCTAGCAAAAAAAAAAAAACCTTCCTGGCTACAAATTGAACATATTTCTCAATAATTAGACTCCCTGAAGGATATATAGGGCTCCCCACAGAGAACTCATTCCCAAAATCTCTCCTACCGCAGAGTGTCAACCAGAGGCCTCCTCACAGAGGGCTGAGAAGATGAAATGAAATGATACCTCCTGGGCGGTTAGCAAGCCGGTGGCCATCGGGACCGCTTGCTGATTTATGGGTCGTGCAGGTTTGTTCAAGGCCCTTCCATCTCTTCATTCACCCCCAAGTCATTTCACCTACAGACTGAGCCCCGCCCAGGAGCCGGTCCCTGTGCCAGCGTGGGGGGCCAGTTGAGAATTGTACCTTCCCCCATCGAGCCAGAGGACAATTCTGCCAGGATGCTTAGCCAAGGCTGAGACTCTTGCTTCAAAGCAGCAGCTGTAGAGAAGCCAGCCCTTTCCTGGAGAGCCCTCAGCCCTTGGCACTGGTGAGGAGACTGCTTGGAGGTGGCAGAGACCCTCAGTACAGGTTGCTCTCACTCATGCCAGCACTTCCTCCTTGCTCAGAATGTATCAGGCATTTAACATTGAATCCTCATGACATCCTTCCAGTAGGCAGGGTTATTACTACCCCACTTTTCACTGAAGCACCTAGAGGGTAGAGCTAACCTAGACCTTGGCCCACACTGGTAGTGAGTGGTCATCCTGGGGTCTGAACTGGTACACAGACTCCAGACTCCATGCTACTTGCAATTTCTGTTGCTAGGCTCCTTTTCTTTACTTTTGTTCTGGGATCTCCACTCTGCTGTCCTTGATAGTGCCTTCAGACTCCAGTTCTTTTTCTGATCATTCCCATTGTCACTTAGTAACTCCAAACTCCCTAGAAACATCAGTAAGAAACTAACCACTTAGGTTGGCACCTGCCCTGGATCGCTTTTGCTTATTTATTGAATTCTCTGGCTGCTTTTCATACAGAGAGCACTGATAGAATACTGTGGTTCTCAGTATTTTCAAATCTGACCTTTCTCTTGGGGATTCAGTGCCACTTTGTGCCTTTTACAGGATTAAGTTTCCCTACGGCAGGACCAGAAAGTTGGGGGAAAACACTGTGCTAAGTGAAAGAAGCCAGTCACAAAAGACCACATATTGACACAGGCAAGAACAAACATGTAACTCCTCCAATAGAAAACGTAAAAAAAGACCATCTACCGTGCACTCCCTCTTGAATGACATGTAAGAAATAGGCAAATATATAAGGACAGATAGATTAATGTCTACAGGATGTCCTCTTTTTAGTTTAATCACCTCCTTAAAGGCTCTATAACTCCAAATACATTCATATTCTGAGGTAGTAGGGATTTAGGACTTCAACATGTGAATTTTGGTGAGACAAAATTCAGTCCATGGCAACAAAGATTCCTATTTTTACCACTTGTATTCAACATTAATTGTTTAAGCCAGAACAATTAAACAAGGAAAAGAATAATAAGGCATCCAAATTAGAAAGAAACAAAAGTATTTCTTTTTGCAGATGACCTGATTTTATATGTAAGAAACCCTAATGAGTCAAACAAAAAAAGTAAGAGTTAATAAGTAAATTTAGTAAAGTTACAGGATATAAACTCAACACACAAAAACCATTTCTGTCATATTAACAATGAAAAATTTGAACAGGTATTAGGAAAACAATTCCATCTATAGTAGCATCAAAAAGAGTAAAATACTTAGGAATTAACCAAGGAGGGGAATGATTTGTACACTGAAGCCTGAAAGACGTTACCTGAAGAATCAAAAAAAGATAACAAGTGGCAAGAAGTTTCATGTTTGTGGAAGACTTAATGTTGTTAAGATGCCAATAATACCCAAAACAATTACAGATTTGATATAATCCTATCAAAACACGAATATTGTATTTCACTGAAATGGAAAAATCCTTCCTAAATTTACAAGGAATCTCAAGAAAACCTTAAGAGTCATAACAAAGAATAAAGTTGAAGGAGTCATATTTCCTAATTTCAAAAGTTGACCATCTGCAAGACTGCTGTGATCAAACTGTTTGGTACTGACACACAGAGACCAATGGAATAGAAAAGAGCTGTGTATACGGTCAAGTGCTTTTCAACAAGAATGCCAAGACTCTCCACTGGGAAAAGAATTGCGTTTTCAAGAAGAGGAACCCGGGAAACTGGATGGCTACATGGAAGAATGAAGTGAGATCTTTACCTTAAACCACATGCAAATGTTAAATCAAAATGGATCAAAAAGCTAAAACTATATACACTTGGAAGAAAAGCTTCATGACATTAATAGGTTTTGGCAGTGATTTCTGACATAATACCAACAAGACAGACAACAAAATGAAAAGTAGGTTAGTTGAACTACATCGAAATGAAAAACCTTATATCCAAGAACAGTATCAGAGAGTGAAAAGATAACTAAAGAATGGGAAAAATACTTGCAGAACATAAATCTGATAAGCATTATAATTCAAAACAGTATACAACCCAATTAAAAATTATGCAAAAGACTCGAATAGCCTTTTTATAGCCAATAAGCACTGAAAAATGCTTGCCATCATTAGTCATCAGGGGAAATGTAAATCAAAACCACAATGAGAAATCACTTCACACCCTTTAGGAAGGCTATTACTAAATACACAGAGACACATACCTACACACAGAGAAAATAAGAGTTGTAGAGCATCGGAGGAAATCAGAACCCTTGTACATTGCTGATGGGAACATAAAATGGTAGAAAACAGTTTGTGGTTTCTCAAAAAGTTAAACATAGAACTACAATTAGATCCAACACATCTACTCCTGGGTACATACTCACGGGCTGTAATGGAAACTTGTACACTAATGTTCATTGCTTCCCAAAGTGAAATCAACCCATGTGTTCACCTATTGGTGAACAAATAAACAAAATGTACTAAGTACATATAACAGAGTATTATTCAAACATAAAAAGGATATTTTGATAAGCTATGGCATAAATGAACCCTGAAAACATTATTCTTAGTGAAACAAGCCAGCCACAAAAATACATAAATTATTTGAGTCCTCTTACATGAGTACCTAGAGTCATCAAATGCAGAGAAAGCAGAATGGTGGTTTTCGGGGTGGGGAAACAGGAAAGGGGGAGTTATTTACTTAATGGTTACAGATACTCTGTTGGGGTCATAACTGTTTTGGAAATACATAATGGTGATGGTCGTACAACACTGTGAATATAGTTAATGTCACTGAATTGTACACATAAAGTGGTTCGAGTGGTAAATTTTATGTTGTGTGTATGTTCATACACACATCTAAGGAATGAGTGTTCTATAGAGCCCACTTTGAAAACACTGGCCTAAACCATGCTTCTCTGTATAGACAGCTTGATCAGCCTGTGTAGACTACTCTCCATCCTCCCCATCAGCTATGCTCTCTCCCACTCCAAAGCCTTTGCACAAGCTGTTCTCTCTGCAAGGAGTGTTCTCCCACTCCATGACCCTTCTGGCGAACTTCTGCTCATGCTTCAGGTGTTATTTAAACATCACCTCCTGCAGGGAAGCTCTGTAGACACTCTCTCACATCCACATACAGAATCTGCAAACCTTCTACCATAATATGCCATGTGCATAATTGTATGTATCAGGCCATTTTTATTTGCCACTTTCTTGTATATATCTGCTACTAGACTGTCACCTTATGGGAAGAGGACCATATGTACTTGTGAATTGTGTGTCTGACACCAAGCACAGTGCTGGGGGGGAGGGGGAGAGAGAAATAGGGATTGCTACTTAAAGAGGGTGGGAAACAGCAGGCGGGAGGGTGGACATAGATGTCCTGAATACCTCACATCTACCCACTGATGTGAGCTATGCCTCACGGGGCCCCAGAGAGTGTGTGTCATCCCATAAAGGCATGCACTGGTGTCTTCCTTTCATCCTATGAGGGCCTCAATGGACTCTGCATTCCCTACAGTACTCTGAACATTGTAGATACTTAAAAGTTAATAAACAAGCATGTACCTTAAAAAAACATATTGTAGGGCCCTCCCTGGTGGCACAACAGGTAAGGACACAGCACTGCAAGCTGGCTGCAGCCAGCCCAGGAGGTGACCCACATGGCGCGGCAGAACTCTCCTCTC
>NW_004567119.1:21188184-21206653 GCF_000260355.1 Condylura cristata | reverse complement strand
AATCTGGACATTATCTTGGAATGTAATAGTATTAAGATGTAATTTTTTAGTGGCGTTGTTATTTTAGGAGATGGCTGTCCTATATCAAGTTTGGAGTTACAGATCTTTAACTTATCATGCGGAAGGTGCAGCAAATGGTGGTGGTGACAGAGGCAGGCTGCCGGGCCAGTGGGCACATAGCCATTTCCTAGCTGCTCTGTTCTCCAGCAGCTCTGCTCACCAAGAATTAGGTGGCTAGTACTTCAGCCCAGCCCAGCCCTGGCCAGCCCAACCCTCCTCGCCCCCAAGGGCTCTGCTAGAGCTCTGGCCCCTTCACTCCTGTCCGGGACCTCACAGCTTCTTGGTCTCATAATCTAGTTTCTTCAGGTAGACAGTATATGTATTCATGAACCACGTTGTCCAGAGCACTGTGAAAATCACTTTCCATGTCCACTTGCTGCCACTCACCCTTGGAAGGTGAGATATTTTGTCTGACCCGATGAAGGCAGAATTGAACTTGAAGGCTCAGAGCAGTGTTTGTACCTTGCCTCCTCTTTTCCTCAGCAGATCCAATCTCTACTCTCCCTACATTTCTAAGATGGAGGACACAGGGATTTCGGTGGGGGGGCGGGGACGGGGAGTCAGACCGCACAAAATAAAAATGTTCTAAGTCTGTTAGATGTGAGGCTGTCTGAACTGAAACCATCAGTCATGTCATGCACTCTAGCAGTAAGAGAGGTGCCAAAGAATCCCCCTGCAGAAAGGACCACCAATACTTGAAACTCAGTGACCAATCCATAGAAACAACTCAACTAATCACCTCAAGTCAGATGAAGGGAGAATTAGAAATAGCACCCTTGACATGGTCCATTTAAGGTTTTCTGGTCACAGTCCCTGTCTCTCTGATGTTCCCACATTCTCCCTCCATCTGTCTCTCTGCCTTGTCCTTATGGAAAGTCCCTGCCTCAAACTGAAGGGGGAAGAGGCCCTGTCACTTACCCAGATAATGTGGGAGCTTTTGCCTGGTGGCTGCAGGGAGGTGAGGAATCTTGGTGCGAATCTGGGCTGGAGAAAGAGGGGGTCAAGTTCCCTCCCCGAGAAGGTAGGGATCAAGTTCCCCCACGATGCCCCACAGCGTGGACCCTTTAAAGCAGTCAGGGTTGGTATTGAGCGTCTGAGAGTTGGAGGAGGTTCCTAGAGTGGCTGGAGAGGAGGCAGCAGTTGGTCGTTGGGGAGGCAGTTGGGGAAAATTCCAGGGAAGTTCCATGGAGGAGCAGAGATGAAGAGCAGGAGCAGAAAAAATGGATTTTTCCAGCATTCCTCCTTCCAAGAATTCTAAGAAAATGAAGGAAAGCCACAGATACAATTTTCTCATCAGCTCTCCTGCCTTTCAGTACACACTGGGAGGCAGGCAGAAGAGGCATAAAGAAAAGCTGCGGAGGCCTGATGGAGAAATGGTTAAGGACAGAGCCCAGGAAACAGGTGTACAGTATTTGTGCAGAGAAAAGGCATCCAGGCCCACGCAGGAGAGAGGCGGACTGCTAACCTTCCTCAGGTGGAGCAAGAGCCCTGCCCGCGAGGGTGTGACCTGGAGCCTCAGAAGAATGGAGAGGACAGACCAAGCCTATGACTAGCCAGTGCCTGGCCTTCAGGACCTGGGCTTCTGCTGTTTTAAATGATCACACCTGGGATCACAACCTTGGCTTCCTTCTGGAAAATTCCTCCCAATTAATTCAAGGAGGAGTCAGTAAAAGTTCATATACACCAGATGAATTCAATCTCTGAGGGTGAGGCCTAGACATGACTCTTTTTAAAATGCTTCTTAGGGAATTGTAATGAGCAACCAGGCCTGCTAATCCCTGTATTAAGCAGTGGCATTTACCAGATGCCAGAGGTATCTGCAGACTGCTGCTAGCGAACTCGCATCAAGGCTGATAAGCAACAAAAGAAACAACAACAAAATCACCAACAGTCTGCCCAGTTCAGTGTCGGAGGCATCCCCAGAGTAAAGTATGCTAACCATCAATCATTTATTTTATGTATTAAGATGGTTGATGCCATGCCTCTGGGGCCCTAGCTGGTTGGGAACACTGCCCCACCCAGGGCTGACTGATAGTGAGATAGTGCATGACGTGCCTTGGAACACAGCTTTCATATACAAACCAACCCATCTCCAGTCCATCCTTCAGCTACCTCTTCCATGCAACTGTCACTCTCCAAGCCAAAGATCCTCCTGCCTACCAATCCCCAGGCAAACGCCAGACAACTAGAGGCCATCTGCATACCAAAAGCCTGGGGGTGGGGGTGGGGCATAAACTATCCAATCCTAAGCCTGTTCAGCTGCACTCATTCTTTCTTTCTAGAAGAAAAGGCAATAAAATCTCTGACCAGGCTTTGCCCTCATTCCTTCTGCTTCCAGTGGGTCCCGGTGCTTCCCTAGGTGGTGTGGCAGCCTGCTTTTTCTCAAAAACTTTTAGTAATACATTCTTTCAGTGATCTTGTCTGGTCCATGTCATTACCCTGTCATCTCTGTAAATTAAAATCCCATAGATACGATAAGATACAGAGAATGATTATCTGTCAAGAATGAGGGTCAGGGAAGGCTTTGAGAGTGGACAGTGGGCAGGCAGCACTCCAGAGTGGGGAGGAGGTACTCCATGTGCAAAGGCACAGGATCGACAGAAGCCTGGGATCTGGTGACTCCGAGCAAGACAGAATGGTTGCCGCACTGGCACAAGGAAGCGGAAGTCGTGGTGGGGCCTCAGGCTGGGTCAGAGAATCTCAGGGGCAGTATGGAGCACCTGTCTGACCTGGCAGCTGTCCAAGAACTGAACAGATGGTAAGAGAATTATAAATCTACAGTTGGGGAAACCAGGGCCTGGCAGAAAGTTGATGCTTCCTTAGTAAATGATAATCTGTAAACCCCATGTTTATTGCTGCTTTATTTACAATAGGAAAGACATGGAATCAACCCAAATGCCCAAAAGTAGATGACTGGATTAAAAAGATGCGGTACATCTACACAATGGAATATTACTCAGCAATCAAAAAGATAAACTCATGCCTTTTGCAGCAACATGGATGGAGCTGGAAGGGATCATGCTGAGTGAAATAAGCCAGAAAGAAAAAGAAAAATACCAGATGGTTTCACTCATAGCAGAAGTATAAAGGACTGGGGCAGGGATGGGGGGGAATAATAAAAATAAACAGCTATATACCAGAGACATTTTACAGGGGTGGAGTGGGGAATGGGATAAAAAATGGGAGGGGGGGAAGTGCACTGGACTATGGTGATGGCACATGGGTGATTTGGTGATGGGAAGCCCACGGGGATTACAACTGAGATGGAAAAAGCACAAAATGATAAAAATAAACTATTACATTAAAAAAAAAAAGATAATCTGTGCACTTTTCTCTCCAACAATCAATCCATTTCTTAGTTTGGGCTTTTGTAAAATTGAGCCTGGCACCAACATTCTGGCTGGAGGAGCCCAAAGAAGAAGAGAACAGTCTGCAGAGCCAGGCAAAAGCTCCTCTTTCTAGGGCGCATTTGGGGATCTGAGTCATAGACCAGAGTAGGTGCGATGGCTGCTGTTACGCTTCTTATTCTCTCTGGGCTGGTGTCCACATCTCTAGCATGGACTTACTGGTACGTGTGTTGCGGGCTTGTGCAGAGGAAGGGAACCAGCACAGTGCTTAACACATAGAGTACTTGTTTCTCCTTTTTCCTTTCAACTAGGAAATAGTCTCAATCTGATGCGAACAAAGGAGACAGGTTCCATCAAAACTACGAGATGGCAGCTCATGACACACCGCAGTGACCCCCCCAGAAGACCGTCTCTTCCAGATGAGCCTCACAAAGGGGCCCTTGGGACTGAAGGTCTTCAGAAGAGCTGCAAGATCGCCTGGCTCAGCCAGTGTCGGCCCATCCTCTTGCTGCATAGCTCAGGGCTTTGGGACTTCCCTGGATCGGCATTCTTGGAGGCCTCCGGAGGAAGTAGCAGGGCATATGGGCATCCTAGCAGGTGAAGCCTTCAGACGCCCACACTGTCTCCTGAGGCCTCTGCCCTACTCCACGGGATGCTCAGGGCCATTGGGCCTAATCCAACAAATGGCAGCTTCTACCTGCTGGGCACAGCCTCGTGCCACACAGTGAGAGTGTATGGCCAGCACCAGCTCGTCCAATCCTCCAGAGTCCCCTTATGTGGGCCTGATTATCCCCATTTTAAAGCTAACACATGGTGTCACTAGATCCCAAAGCCTGGGTGCTTACTACCCCCATTTGGATAACCTGGGCCGCTTATGTTTCTCACCCTTGGTCCAGAGGCCTTTGTTGCAAACTGCTTCAGTTCACCCAGACGCCAGTGTAACCGGGTTGGGGATCCTCTCACAATATTGTCTCCATGCCTCATCCCATTCGTGCTTTCAAATGGCAGATGTCCACTAGGGTCCTTTCTGGGCCAGGGACCAAGGGCCTCTGAGGAAACACTGCTCCTGTCTCGTAAACATGGGCAGTGAGGGGGAACGAGTGATCGATCTATACTGTGTCTGACGACAACTTTAGTTGGTCCCTTCTGCAAAAGATGACTAGACTAGCTGCCAACTGAATTTAAATATCTACTGGGCCCAATCCTGTGCAAAGTGTTTTAAGCTCTGGGGATTTCCTCCAGAATAAATAAACACAACATTTGCCTCCGCAGTTTAATGGGAAAGACAAGTATTTACTTAACCTACAGTGAAATCAGGCAACTTGTGATCAGCTCTACAATACAAGCAAAGACCAAGTACCAGGGACTCTGGAAGGAAACGAGACAAGAAATGATGAAACTTTCACAACATTAGTGTGTTTACAACGAGTCTCAGGGACTGTCTGCTCTGACCTCCCTTTTCCTTGGACGGTGGGGCAGGGCAGGGTAGAGGGGTGAGAACTCACGCATCAAATCTTCCTTGCAATCCTGACCCCCAACATCTGGTTGTTTCCCTGGGAACTCTCTTTAGATCCTCCGTACCTCTCCCCACCCCTGGCCCAAGGGTCAACTGGGCCTCTAATGTGCCTCTTGAAGCCTCTGCACCAACCTCGCCCTCTGAGGAGAGTGTGGTTTTCGAGCTGAGTGTGGGAGCACAGCCTGGTTGAGGAGGGAAGGCAGCCAGTCATGAAACCCGAAACCACCCACAGCAAGCTTGTGCCTGGAGCTGCAGAGGCCTGGCCTGGGTCTTCACATTGGGAGTTAACAGACATTAGTTAAGGAATAAAGAGCAGACCCCAGATGAGGCATTCTTGCTCACTTAAGTCCTTTGAATCCTCAGGAAAACTGAGGGTGGTCTTCTGGGGCTTCTTAGCTCCCAATTCTCCTGGGTCTTGGCCACCAAGACCAACCACGCCAACCGTGGGACAACATGGTGGGGTGACTGGCCCCCTGGGGCCACCTGGGGAAGCACAGACCCCACTGTGGGTCTGTGCCATTGCAGAGGGCTCCACTCTCAACTCAGGACAAGGGTGGGTTGGGAGAAGGGGTTTTCTACTTGTGCTCTGGGAAGGAGCTTCAAGGACTCTGGGGTGTGGGGCAGGGAAATTTCCACTGAGGAATATTGATTTCTTTTCTAGATTAGCATTTAACTTAGGATATATTAGTTATATACTAATATATTCACACCTAACTTTCACATAATTCTATCCTATATGCTAAATATTAACATATTATACATGACATTATTGATCTAGGAAAATTCTAATGATTCTTGTACTAAATGCAAGTCGACCCCATTTTATTGTGTTTGACAGTTATCGCATTTATTATTAACTGAAGGTGTGGCAACCCTGTATTGAGGACGTCTATAGCTTGTTCAGTTTGTATCTTTCTGTCACATTTTTTGAAATAAGTGTTTTTCACTAAGTTGTGTACTTTTCTAGACACAATGCTATTGCATAATTAATGAACAACCGAATCAGATAGAACTTTCATATGCACTGGAAAACAAAAAGATTCATGTGACTCGCTTTATAACCCACATTATCTCCAAGGTGTGCCTGTATTCAAGATTGATATGAATCATTTAATCACTGCTTTCATGGATGCTAAATTAACCATGTTGAGCCTCTGCTATCTGTTTTTCTGCATCCCTGAAAGTGTTGTCTTTTTTATCCTCCTACATATTTTATGAGCTATGGAGAAGAGGCCCCATTTGTCAGAAAAGGAAACGGAGACCCAAGACCATATAACATTGCCCAAGGCACACAGCTAATATAGTGGACTGAATCTCAAGTCAGCCCTGCTGCCTGCGGGCCTCCACATACCCTGGACCCATGTTTTTCAACTCTGAGGGCTGGGTTTGGTGTTTCTGTAGGTTTACCAGATGGCGCTAGACAGCCTTGTAAATAGGGTTGAGTCTGGCTACACTGCTTACCTTCCTCTGCCAAATTCATGGCTCCACTTCTGAGGTCCCTTGCAGAATCTCTTTGGTCAACCCCTGGGAGAAGAAGGCAGCTGATGAGAGGAAAGGGGCCTTCCTGAAAGGCCAGTCTGGGCTCCTGCTCATATGCATGTACAGCCGGGAATTTTTTTCAGTTATGAGAGGCAACATCTTCCGAAATTAGTGACTTTAGGATTTCCTACACTCTTGGCCAAGGAAAGAGTGCTGCTCCATTGGGGCACAGTTTTGCCTGCTCGTGGGAGAGAGCACCCCAGGTCCCCCTATATCCAGGCCAAATTCTCCCCAGCACTCAGGCTCCCCCTGCTGTCCTGCCTAGGGGCCTGTGGCTTACTGAGTCCCTTAATCTATTTCAGGAACTGCACTCTCCCCGCCTGGAAATGAGCTGCACGCTCCGGAAATGCTTCCTGGTCCCACCTCCCTCCCAAGGCCTCATAGTCGCTTCCTTCTCCTGGCTTCCTTACCAGGTGCTCTGCGCCTGCAATAATTAAGCTGACATACGACTATTTGATTTTCCCTACTCAGGTCTTGCCTGACAAGCAGTGGCTGATGGATGGATGGGAGTTTCCAGTTTGCTCCAGTCTTTTGTTTTACTGAGTCAGGTGTCTTCATCAGACACGCGGTGTATGTTGGACCACCATTACAATTTGGAAAGCTTTCTGGTGATACTGATGACACCTATCAGAATGTGGACTCCGGCTGGCCTTCTTCCCTGGCCCAGTCAGAGCACTGACACACACACAAACAAGCCTCTGTATGCAGGGCTATGCTTCTGAATGAGCTTCTTAACACTTGTGAACTGGGTTTGGAACTGCTCCTGTGGGGAGAGCTTATATAAGTGATTGATCACTACCTAATAATCACTTCCCTTTGGGTTTGTTTAAGCTCCATGGCCTTGACCTGGGACTGCTGAAGGGTAATTTTCTTTCTTTTTTAAAAAAATGATATATAGGGCCCTCCTTGGTGGTGCAGCGGGTAAAAGCACAGCACTAAAAAGCTAAAGCCACTGCAGCATGAGTTCAATCCTGCCCTGGAGATGACCGACATGGTACAGCAGACCTCTCCTGACCCGCCTGCTGCTCCCCTCAGCAGTGCACTTCATCTATTTTCCTGTTCTGCTCCCTTCTCTGTCTCTGGTGAATCCTCTCACCGCCCCTGCACCTCTGGCCTGTACTCCAGTTCTATATGCATAAATTAATAAATCTTTAAAAAAGAGATGTATATATTTACTTACATTGTTGCTCATAAAACAATGGTTTTACTTCCCCCTTGAAGGATAATTTTCAAAACCACCATGCCCGTATAGGTATAAAGTGAACATGTTAAAAGTTTTAATTAACTATTAGTAATGAGGGAAGCAGTAAGATGGCTTCTGTTATTAGCTATGGGCTCAAATCTGTATAATAAAAACTGTGAGTTAGTGTATAAAGAAAGAAATGCAGGTTAGTGGGCTAGAACAGAGCACCCAGAAATAAACTCTTGCATATGTGGTGAGATGATTTTTAACAAGAGTGCCAAGACCACTGGAGGGGAAAAGACAGTCTTTTCAACAAATGTTACTGAAGCAACAGGAAATCCACATTAAAAAGAACGAACCTGGGCCCTTACCTAACACCATATACAAAAATTAACTCAAAATGGATCAAAACCTGAAACACAGAGTTAAATCTACAAAAATCTTAAAAGAAAACACAGGAGTAAGTCTTTACCATATTGTATTTGGTAATAATTTCTCAATATGACATCAAAAGCAGAGACAACAAAAGAAATAAGAGACAAAGTGGACTTCCTAGAAATTAAGAACTCTTTAATGCATTAAAGAATATTACCAGGTCCTCCCAGTTAGGACACAGCACTGCAAGCTGGTCACAGCCACTTCAGCATGAATTCAATCCCCGCTCCAGAGGTGACCCACATGGCGTGGCAGACCTCTCCTGACTTTCCCGCTGCTCCCCTCAGCAGTGTACTCTGTTGATCTACCTGTTCTGCTCCCCACTCTGTCTCTGGTGAATCTCCTCACTGTCCCTGCATCTCTGGCCTGTACCTTAGTTCTGTATGAATAAATAAATAAATCTTTAAAAAGAAAAGAATACTACCCATGGATAAAAAAGACAACTCACAACATTGAAAGAAATACTTGCAAATCACCTACCTGATAGGGACTAACATCTAGAAAATATAAAGATCTTTTAAGTTTCAATAGCAGCAACAGAAACCATTACAAAACCCAGTTCATAAACAGGCAAATGACTTGCATAGATATTTATCTAAAGAAGATCTATAAGCAGGAAATAAACCCATGAAAATACGATCAACATCACTAGCTCATTACAGAAGTGAGACTCAAAGCTACCATTTGATACACCTCACACCAGTTAGAATTGCTACTAGAAGAGGGGGAAAACAACATAGAAATAGCAAGTGTTGGTGAGGATATGGAGAAATTGAATTCTTGTGTCCTGATGGTAAGAATGTGAAGCAGTGCAATTTTCATGGACAATAGTATTGGGTTTCCTCAAAAAAAAAAAAAAAAGAATAGAATTACCACATACATTGCTTGTGGGTATAAAAAGGAAATATTTGGGGCCCTCCCTGGTGGTGCAGCAGGTTAGGATGCAGCACTGCAAGCTAGGTGCAGCCGCTTCAGTGCAAGTTCAATCCCCTGCCCCAGAGGTGACCCACATGGCACAGCAGACTTCTCCTGACCTGCCTTCTGCTCCCCTCAGCACTGTACTTCATCAATCTGCCTGTTCTGCTCCCCACTCTGTCTCTGTGAAGACTCTCACCACTCCTGCACCTCTGGCTTGTACCCCAGTTCTGTATGAATAAATAAATCTTCAAAAAAAAAAAAAGAAAGAAAATATTTGAAAGCAAGACCTTGAAGAGACATTTGTATATCCATGCTTTAAGTAGCATTATTCATAATAGCCAAAAGATAGAAGCAACCCAGCTGTCCACTAACAGATAAATGGGTGGGCAATAAAAAGGCAGTAGTCACATATAATGGAACATTAGTCAACCTTCAAAAGGAAGGAGTGTCTGACACACTGTAACATGGATAAACCTTGAAGACATTCTTATGCTAAGTGAAGTAAGCCAGTCACAAAATGGCAAATACTTTGTATTTCTACTCCTATGAGGTCCTTTACATGGTCAAATTCATAGAGACAGGGTCCTAGGAGCTAAGGGAGGAAGAGAATGGGGAGTTATTGCTTAAAGGGTATAGTGTTTCAGTTTTGCAAGATGAGACTGTTCTGGAGAGGGGTGTTGGTGATGTTTGCACAACAATGCAAATGTGCTGAATGCCACTGAAGTCTATACTTAAAAATGGTCAAAATGGTAAGTTATATGTTTTATATATATATATATATATATATATATATATGCCATAATTTAAATAAATACATTTTAATGAAAAAATAACAAAACTCACATGTAAGTCAACTTAAAATAGAAAGCTCTTTCTGAAAAAGAAAAATACCACTGCTTTCACTCATAGCAGGAGTATAAAGGACAGAGGGGGAAAATAATAATAATGAATAACTATATACCAGAGACATTTTATGGGGATGGAGTGGGGTATGGGATCAAAAATGGGGGGAGGGGAGTGCACGGAACTATGGTGATGGCACATGGGTGATTTGGTGACGGGAAGCCCACAGGGATTACTGAGATGGGAAAAGGCACAAAATGATGTAAAAATAAACTATTATGTTAAATAAAAAATGGTAAAAATAGAAAGCTTTTTTTTTTTTAAGATTATTTGTGCATACAGAACTGGGGTAAAAGCCAGAAGTATAGGGGCCATGAGAAGATTCACTAGAGACAGAGTGGGGAGCAGACCAGGCAAAAGACAAAGTATACTGCTGAGGGGAAAAGTGGGCAGGCCAGGAGAGGTCTGCCGCGCCATGTGGGTCACTTCCAGGGCTGGGGATCAAACGCATGCTGAAGTGGCTTTAACTTCTTAGTGCTGTGCTTTACCCTGCTGCGCCACCAGGGAGGGCCCTGAAAGCTTTTTCTAACAAGGAAAATAAAATCTACATTTTATGTCATAGACATATGGAGAAAGTGACATTGGAAAAAAAGTCAATAAAGTTTATTAAAGAAGTTTTCATTTTTTTAAATAATTAAATCTATGAAGAGAGAACTATATATATATATAACTAGTTGGGGAATTCTAATATTTTTGGAACATCAATTATCTTTACATGAATTTATTGGTTGGTATAAGTTAATTTCAATAAAAATTTTGAGCTTTTAGTGCAAATTTACAAAGTCTATGTAGATATCATTTAAAAGAATCAGGTAACAGAATAGTCAATTTTTGAAAGTTAGTGGAGTGTGGAGGTAAAAAGCTCATGTCCTGTTTAATTTTTCCTGTAAAGCTACAATAATTAAAACATTATGGCACTGTCACAAGAAAAATAACTCAATGAAATAGGAAGCCCAGGAACAAATCCAACTATAAGTAAATATTTAATATAGGAGTGGAATTTAAATTAGGAAAGTACAGAGGCTGTAACAATTGATCGTTCAGGAAAAAAAAAAGAAATTCCATTTAGCTCAAATAGCTAAGTATGAAATATAAAAGTATAACTGAAAGAAAAGAATAATATATAATATATACATGATATTGGGGAAGAAAAGGCCTTGCTAAGATTAAAACATCGTTCAGGAAAAAAAAAAAATTCCATTTAGCTCAAATAGCTAAGCATGAAATATAAAAGTATAACTGAAAGAAAAGAATAATATATAATATATACATGATATTGGGGAAGAAAAGGCCTTGCTAAGATTAAAAGCAAAAGACCAAAATGAAAAATATTAACATTGTCTAAGAGTAAAACCAGAAATTTTTGAGTGCCTATATACAAATGTAAAATTATTAAATTCTAATAAAAAAGGAAAAAGGAAGTGACAAAGAAATAATATTTTATCACGATGATAAAAGATGAATATTCTTAGCATATAAAAAGAGCTATTATAAGCTACGTAAGGGGAAAAAGTGACATTCTGCGGAAAAAATGGTTAAAAGTCAAACAAGCAATGTACGAAAGAATAAAAATGATTAAAGCAATGTTCCTGCTCACTTAGCAATCAAAGGACACAAATTTAAACTAGATAATTTTGATACATAACGTATCTCAAGTGGTTTATACAAATTAAGCCAAAAATTTTACTAGGAAATTGACCTTAATGCTAATGCCCACATATATGTGGTATTGCAATAGTGGTGCTTTGGAAAGCTTGTAAATCTCAAATGAAGGCATCACATTGTTAAAGATGATAGCATTTTATACAGGGAAACAACCAAAAAATGCAGAACATTTACCATTAAAAATAATGTAACAAATACTTAGTGTCGAAGAAAGATATACACAATGATAGCAGTCAGGTCCGGTGGGGAACTCGAGGGTCTCGCAAACGGGGATAAACCGAGGAAGGAGGAAATAATGAAGAGCAGTTTGCAAAGGTGGAGGCAGAGGGTAAGAGAGACAGAAGGGACGATGCAAGCAGCCAGCAGCAGCAAAACATCACTAGGCCTTAAGGGATGCAGAGAGGCAGGGGAGAGGTCATAGCAGCTGAGTGTGGCACTTCAGGTGCCAAATATGAGACACCATCCTCAGGACTGTGAAAGTGGGAACAAGAACCGCCTTATATATCTGTACCCTACACACCTCTCCTGGCCCAGTCCAGAAATCTTTTAAAGGAAGGAGGTTCCTACAGAGAAGTTTGCCTAGAGAAGAGCAGAAGCATTCACAGGGGACCAGAAGCGTCCCAAGGTGACCCCACAGCAAGGCTGCCTGGAAAATAACCTGTCCTCACTCTCCTGCCGGACTCAGCTCCTGCAGGGCTTCTCCTTGACCAGACCCATCTGGATGGCAGAGGGCAGGCAGCTCCAGGACAGACGGCAGAGCAGAGCAGATCCAAGATGCAGTGGAACAACAAAGCAGGATGAGCAGCCTCCAGAGCAGTGTTTATCATCTGATTGATGCCCATGTTTAGACCAACATTACGTGGTGGCATGTCTGGCCTATAATACACGGTGATTTATTTTTATATAGTTTTTACTTGTATGCATTCAAATTTAATAGGATGCATAAAAAGAAAGTATGTTTGGACCTTAAGAAGATGAAGTAAAAAGCCTGGATAAAAAAAAAAAAGAATGGTTAGGGCCCTCCCTGTTGGCGTGGTGGGTTAAAGCACAGCACTGAGAAGCTAAAGCCACTTCAGCATGAGTTCCATCCCTGCCCACCCCAGAGGAGATCTACATGGCACAGCAGACCTCCCCTGGCCCGTCCGCTGCTCCCCTCAGCAGTGAACTTCCTCGATCTGCCTGTTCTGCTCCCACTCTGTCTCTGGTGAATCCTCTCACCACCCCTGCACCTCTGGCCTTTACCCCAGTTCTGCATTTACAAATAAATAAATCTTAAAAAAAAAAAAAAGACTGAGATGGAAAAATGCACAAAAATATGTAAAAAATAAACTAATATAATAAAAAATAGATATATCCAAAAAAAAAAAAGAAAAAGAAGCCAAACAAGGTTAAAAAAAAAATGTTTACCAGGGTAGCTTTTGGATGGTGGAGTTTTGAGTGCTTATTTGGGAGACTGAGGTTGTAGTTTTGTTTTAGTGTTTGCGTCTTAATTCTTGCCTTTCAAAATGTTCAAAAGCAAACAGTTTCACTATTACAAATCAGAAGATATCCAATAAATAGATTGGGAGAGATGAGAAGATGTAGGTAAAAGGAGGGGAGAAAACAGAAAAAAAAAGGCAGTAAGAATCTCCCTAAATGGCCACAGTGTCCTTGGGGACCCTCTCTCCTTCAGTTTCAGCCCCTTTACATTTATCTGCAGATTCTAGTCAAAGGTGTTAAGTAATACTATGATTTGTCAAGTTTTCCCCCCTCTGACATTCTTTTTAAAGGAGAAACAATTTTTATCTTAAGGATTTCATAGCCTGAGGTGATAGTCACAAGAGGAGGCACACAAACACGTGGCTTCAGTGAGTCAAGTACTGACACTTAGGAGTAGCTGGGAAGCCACTTTCCTGCAGGCCAGGGTGTCACAGCTGACGGGCTCCCCCCACGCTGCCCAAGCCTCCTGTCAGGTCCTGCCGACCTCCTAGCCATGGCTTCGCTCCAGGTGACTGTGAACTCCTGTTCATTGTCTTACCTACTTGGGTCTAAATACCTTCTAGGCAAATTCAGGGTTGACAAGCCTGAGCCATCGGACTCTGGCTTCGCATCTTCTAAAACTGGCCCTCCCTGGTGGCGTAGCGGGTTAAAGCACAGCACTGAGAAGCTAAAGCCACTTCAGCATGAGTTTGATCCCTGCCCCAGAGGTGACCCACATGGCGCAGCAGACATCTCCTGACTGCCCAGTGGTTCCCTCAGCAGTGTGCTTGGTCAGTTGACCTGTTCTGTTCCCCACTCTATCTTTGTTGAATCCTCTCATGCCTCCTGCACCTCTGGCCTGTACCACAGTTCTGTATGCATAATAAATAAATTTTTAAAAAAGCTTTTCTCCCATTCCATCCTAGACAGCCACTCCCTAGGGGACAGAAGGAATAAAGGAATGAGAGACCTGTTGGTGGTACCTTAGGGTTGGTTAGTTGGCATAATTTCAGTGGCCTCTGAGTGGGATAGGAGCTGTCCCAGGTTGCCTGGTGACCCTGGGGTAACGAGGTCAAGTAGATAGTAGCCTAGAAGGCAGGCCAGAGCTTGGTAAAGGAGGTGGCTGAGGGGTGAGGGCTCTGAGTTGGTTAGTTTGCATATATACAGTGTTCTTTGCTTGGGGAACTAGGGTTGGTAAGGACAGACCTTCAAAAGGCAGTGATTTGCTGGGTTTTCCCTCATTCGTCGGGTCTCCTTTTCCACCAAGATAACCTCAGCATTTCCCTTGGCTTCAGCTACTGCCGGATGGCAACTATTTACAATTTGTGTCTAAGCTTCAGATCTAGTTAGCCAACTCCCTACTGGATATTTCCACTGGGATGTTCCTTGGGCACCTCAGATACACAGCTCCACACCACCAATGTTATCTTCTGTTGTCATCCGGGAGACAGGTTTCACTTCCCCTGGCCCATAAAAGGAAACAGTGTTTGAGGAGAAGGAAAGTAGTTTAGTTTGTTGACAAATGGAGGAGGCCGCGAGACTTGTGCCTAAAAGACCACTGTCCTGCTCTTTGGCAGAGGGCAGGGGAATTTATCTAGAGTTACAAGGGAGTAGTCAGGGGTGGGTCAGGGTCAGCACATCTATCCCTGTAATACAAGCATCCGGAGACTTTGGTCGATGCCATCTTGCTTTTGCCATCACCTGATGGTCAGCAAGTCCGATGGCTTCTTCCTTGCATTGCTGTTTTTCCTGATTTAAAAAAAAAAAATAGTTGCTTAAACCTGGAGGGTAACTAAAGAAGAGAAATGGGACAGCTTATCTGACAGGACAGAGAATGGCATATTCTTGGTTGCTGCCTCACGGTAAACCAGTCTGCCTCTGTTTTTCCAGCTCTGGCAGACCACATTCTACCCAGTACCTTGAGCCCACAAGCTGGAATCAGCCATGATGCCTCTGCTCCTTCCTCCCTCCAATCAAAGGCCATATCCTGCTGAGACATATTCTGAATAGTCAGGGTCTAGTTGGTCAGAATTTGGGGTTCACAATACTTGAAATTATTTTAACTTCAAGTTTAACTTTACAGAAAGTTTTAATTTATTTTAAAATAAAAAAGAAAAAAATACTACAACCTAGCCTAGAGTATACATATCTTCCTACCTAATTTATTCATAAATTAAAATATTAAATATTTTTCTGGAGTAAGAATCCACAATGGTAAAAGTGCCCAGGGCCCACCAAACTCATCATGTAGTCTCACAATGTTCCTGACATCAGACTCAATTCTAGCTCACCCTGGGGCAGCAAGGAGCAGTCTAAGGCACAGTCTGTTTCTGCCTGCTTCCTGCATAGAACCCATTTGCTTGTTGGTTGCTGCTTTTAGCGTGAATCAGAATCAAAGCAGGGCCTGTGAAAACACAGGTGCAGGACTTGACCTCCAGAATTTCTGGCTCGGTAGATCTGTGGTGAGGCCCAGCAACCTCTTCTAACCTGCTCTCATCAAAGAGAACCCCCTGGTGTTTGCAGGCCCCCATTCTGGCAAGATGAAGTCATGTGGACACTTGGCCTACCACCGTTGCTCCTCAGGCCTCTCCAAATCTGCCATCCAGGCGTCTTGGAAAGTTGTGGTTTCACATGGAGATAAGCTCTCCCTTTGGCCTCTGGGTCTTTGCACATATTTTGTTTGCTCTGTCCAGAACTCCCTAAACACTCCACAATTCCTTTCCATCTCTTCGTCCCAGACCTGGCTGACTCCTTTTCAAGGTCCTGACTCCTTTCAAGTCCCTTCTTCAGGGACATCTGGATCCTGTATCGTCTTTGTTGCAGGTTTTATTATCACTGAGGGAAGGAAAAAAGAATAGGGGAGGCAACTCTCTTTCAAGATGGAAACCCCTACCCTGGCAGTGGAGGAGGGTGATATGAGGGGGTCACCTGGTGGCTCCTGGGAAGTCTGGTGGGCTAGAAGCTGAACCTGCAGGAGGAGGGGCAGCACAATGGGCTTCCTCTCCCATAGGGTCCCTTGGGCTCATCCGTCCCTGCAGATGCCAGCTGCAGTCTCTCCAGGTGCCCTCAGCCCCCTTCTCCCCATCTTCCTCTCCCCATCTTCCTCTACCCCTCCCATGTCCCACCACTGGGGTGAGAAGAAACCCACCCCGTGCAGCAGCACTCCCAAGGGAGTCGCCTCCCCACTTTAGGGCATCCAGCCAGCACCCGTGGGAGTCATGTGATTACTTTGGTATGCATGACAGGCTCCCCGGAGTGATGCTTGGAGAGGTGACCTTGCAGTCCAGGACAGAACCAGCTCCTTGTGAGTTTGCTGATGTCCGCTTGGGCTGCTTCCCAGACCTGAGGGGAGGGGGAAAGAGGAGTGGGGTGGGGGGGAGGGGCAATGCAGATTTATTTTTTTTCTCTGCAGATATTTAGCCCCGATTTTCAAGTTCAGGTTATATAACACCTGAGGAGAGCCACGCTCCCCTGTCACCCACACCTTCTCCCTTTCTGTGGAGCATTTCACAAGCGCAGCTGCTTCTCAGAGAAGGTCTATTTTGGGAGCTGTTTTCATTTGACCTATATTAAGCACAGTCACAAGGCAGAGGCAAGTTTCTGGTGTAGGGTGGTCTGCTTGCTCTTTGTGCTTTTTTAGTGTCACGGGTGAGAAAATCAAACAAGCTGGTGCCCACAGCTGAGAGGCAAGTGGCCCATGGGCCTGAGCAGGGCCTCAATCAAGCTCTGGGCTTGCACAGTATACCTTTAACTAATGCGTATCCAGGTCTCCGTCCCATTTCACAGGTCTGATTTGCTTCCCAGCAAGGTCCCAGTAAAAGAAAAAGATAATGTTTTGCTCATGGCAGCCAGGGACAGGCAGAGATTTAGGTTTCCCGTAGGCCTGGGATCTCCCAGGTCAGCAGGACCAGTCCCCAGCTCGGAAAGTGCTGTCAGTAATTTTAATTGACCATCAAAACCCTTTCACTGAGGAATTCTCTTTCCTGAGGTAATAATTAAATCACATGACCAGCAGGGGGAGAGAAAGGGCTGCTGGGAGCAGCGTGGCCCAGGTACAGCAGTCAAACCCACAGACTAGGCTTCCCACCGCCTTGAGGGTCTATAAGGAGACAATGGAAATGATTCACCTACTAGCCATCCTGCTCACCCCCTACAAAGGGGTCTCTCTTGGGTCACCATTGTCTCCTAGAGCTTCTTGTAATTGTCTCCCTGAAAGGAGATCTTATTTCAGGGTCTAAACCTCTGCCCCATGCTCCTGACCCCAAAACCTATGTCTCTGGTGACTCCTCTCTCCTGAATGGCTGCCATCTCTCCAAACCACTATCCCATTGCTGTATCACAATGGAAGTGTCAAGACAGGAAGGCTGGCCTGCCCCACACCCAAGCCAGTCCCTTCCCAGGATTCCTCTGTGGCTGACCTTTGCCCACGCCTTGCTACTTCTCCCTTCGAAGGGACAAAGGATGTTGATCAGGACCTTTGTAGGCAACTGAGGAGACGCCGACCCGCATCCTGTCAGGCAGAGCCCCAGGCTTCGCGCCAGGAAGCAGGCCACTGGGTTTTTGCCCCCACCCCACGAGGCCAGGTCTTGGAGGACTCTCTTCCAGAGAGTGAGTTTGTCCTGCACACCACAGCGATTTGACCCACCAGCGCTGACTGAAGGACCTGAGAAGGGGAGCTAACTCCCCTGGGATTGTCTTTCTGATGTTGGATGTAGATGGTGTAGAAGGGAGCTGGCCAGATTGCCAGGGACAGGGATAGGTGAGCTAAGTGCACCTGAGAGGAAACTTAAGAACTTGGAAAAGGGGGAAAACTGAAGAAGGAGGAGAGGGTGGATCGTGTTCTAGGTGGAGACCGCGCCCTGTGCAGGGGCCGGGCCAAAGTAAGGCAAGGGTCTTATCACCACATGTTCAGGATGCTTGAAGACAGCAAAGCCTGGGTTAGGAAGAAAAGGAGGAAACATCTAGAATTCAAATGTGGCCTGAATGGCCAGCTGAGTGGCCCCTTTTCTTCCTCTTGTCTCCCCATATCCTGTGGCATGACAAGTCCCAGCTGTCCCAGGACTGTAGGGGATTCTAGAGGTGGGGTGTAGAAGGAGCAAAACACTTTCTGCAGCTGAGATTGACATGGCCCAGATGGAAGCCAACATAATGGACAGCCTAGTGGGTCTCTCAGTCTGCCAGCACCCTGTGTCCCAGGACCCTCCCCCACCGTGTAAATACTTGTGTAAGTCCTCTCTCCAGGGGCCAGAATGCTCGGTAGGTGGGCAGGCTGAGCCAACAAGACCAGAGAAGCAGAGTGAAATGGAGGTCAAGGAGGAATTGGGGAAGACAATCTCACTTTGGTCATTAATGAATTAAAAGGGGCAGGGGGAGGCAACATCCTTTTCTACCCAATGAAATACCAAAAAGAAAAAGCAGGGCCTGTGAAAACACAGGTGCAGGACT
>NW_004567119.1:21187275-21188013 GCF_000260355.1 Condylura cristata | reverse complement strand
GCATCTCTGGCCTGCATCCCAGTCTGTACAAATAAATAAATAAATCTTTAAAAAAAAAAATCCCAACATAGGAGAGACCGTCAAATCTCAGGTGGGGTAAATGTCAGGATAGCTTGTTTTTGTTGATACAGTTGAAGGTTGCAGAACACATTTTTTTTTTCTGTAAATGACAACATACCCCTCAAGACCCAAATTCCTACTATTTGAATCAGTTTCTTCCCTGCCTGCTAATGTAGAAGTATTCTGATGAGAAATAGCTCTCATTCACTGATGACAGGCTACAGGAAATAACTTTCAGCCCAGTACTTTGCTGGAATATGGTAGGTACTTATAAATGGCTATGAGAGATATCTGAGGATGATTTGAGAAATATGAGAATCAATGGAGAAGTACATAATATTAAGGAATTTTTACTTAAGTGTGATGATAATTTTGTGATGATGGTTATGTAGGATATGGGAGAAATGTATGCTAAAATATTAAGGAACAGAATGACATGCTGTCTACAGCTATTTTGAAAAATCTTGGTGGATTTTGAAAAATCTTAATCGCTAAGTGTAGGTAATGAAAATGAGTCTACACTGTACATTTGTTTTCAATTTTCTGTGTGTTTACAAATATTTATAATACTATGCAACATGACCCCTTCGAAGGGACAAAGGATGTTGATCAGGACCTTTGTAGGCAACTGAGGAGACGCCGACCCGCATCCTGTCAGGCAGAGCCCCAGGCTTCGCG
>NW_004567119.1:21165335-21187175 GCF_000260355.1 Condylura cristata | reverse complement strand
GTACATTTGTTTTCAATTTTCTGTGTGTTTACAAATATTTATAATACTATGCAACATGACACTAGAAGAAAAAAGTAGTATTTTTAAAATTGATGAATAAAAAAAGCAAAATAGTGTAAAGGGAATAAAACATAGATATAGAAAAACTGAAAATTATTGCTAGTTAGATGTTGAAATCATGGAAACTATCTTTTATTTAACTTCCTGTTATGTTCTCTTATCTTTGAAAAGCATGTGTAAAAGCTATTTATAATCAGCAATTCACTGCCTAACTTCCTATATTTGTTATATATTGTCACATGTACATGTATATATATATTTTTTTAGTTACATTTTAGCAACACCATATGGGATGGAACCAAACAATTAAATACCTTAGGGGAAAAATATCTATGCAAGATATATTACTTTAGTGATATTTTACTACTGAAGGAAAAAAAATCTGGCAAAACATTTCCTTCCCTTATTCTTTCCAAATAAACTAGTTAACGTATTACACATTTCTTCTGCCGCTCTTCTCCCATACCCACCAAAGTGTATTCATTTTTTAAATCTGGAAAATATTTAATTTTAATATTAAATTTAATATTTTAATTTTTAAAAGTTCAAGTTTTCTTTAAAGAAAGTTTTATTCCACCATCTAAAAATAAGTACTATTTATAAAAGTGTACATTTTGTGATATTTCCCTCACATTTTGCATATTAATTTTTCTGTATTAATTGAGATCAGGTTATGTGTGCTTACACAAAGGGAACTATGGAGAGAGAGGGTGAGAGGGAGAGGAAATGTCACAAGCTCCATCTTGTGACTGGACCATCCCTTATTTAAACCTCCCTTTGTAGGGCACTTATTGCTATAGACTGAATAATTGTGTCCCTACAAATTCTGACATTGGAGCCTAATTCCCAATGTCATGGTAATTAGGCGAGGTCTTTAGGAGTCTTTAAGGTCTTGAGGGTGGAGCCCTTGTGAATGGCATGAGTGTTGTTAGAAAAGAGGCCCCAGAGAGTTCTTGCTCTCTTTCTGCATGTGAGCAATAAACAGGCTCTCAACCAGATGCCAAATCTCCTGGAAATTTGACCTTGGACTTAACCAGCTTCTGGAACTGTGAGAAATATTTTTTCTGCAGTTTACAAGTCACCCAGTTTGTGGTATTCTGTTATGGCAACCGTATAGAATAACACACACAGTTTATTTTTTTATCTAAATGTATTATGAATAGCCTGTGTGGATTTTGTTAGAATTTTCTGGGGGGCCCTCCCTGGTGGCGCAGCAGGTTAAAGCACAGCATTGTGGGTGAGCCACAGCCACCTCAGTGCAAGTTCCATCCCAGGTCCCAGAGATGACCACATGGAGCAACAGACCTCCCCTGTCTCACCCTCTGCTCCCCTCAGCAGTGTACTTCGTAGATCTGCCTGTTCTTCTCCCCGCTTTGTCTCTGGTGAATCATATCCCAGTTCTGTATGCATAAATAAATAAATCTTTAAAAAAAAAAAGAATTTTCTTGGACCAAAGTATATTATTTTACTGATTATTTATATGTGTGTGTGTATGTTTGAATCTTCACTTTAACTGTGTGTGTGTGTGTGTGTGTGTGCGTGTGTGTGAGAAGGGAAATAAAACTTCAACTCTCAGGTTTAAAAGACAATTAAGGGAGAGGGGCTTATTTGTGTATGCTTGAGAGTCAACGAAAGAAGTAACTGGTGAAATAGGTAAGAATAAAGGTATATGTGTCTAAATTAGGGGAAAAGGGAGGAAGAATAGGCTTCTATGGGAAATATATAGGTTTCTTTAGGAAAGACAAGTTGGTTTTCAGAACAAACATGAGGATAAGAAAGTTTGTGATAATGTCTATACAGGCGTGAATTACCTTTGTGTCTTTTTCAACGTCATACAGTTCTCTCAGAGAAGGGATTTGGAGTAGGTTTTATTTGAATTCTGCCTTCCGGGAACCCATCCTGAAGAAAGAATTTATGACATTTATTTCCCAGAAATTGCTGTTAGTCAGATGAAGGAAGATGTGAGAAGGCTTTTTCTGCAGCTCTTAAATCTAAAAATGTCTTCATCTTAAAACAACCTTATATCGATGGAATATAGGGCAGGTCATCCCAAGATGCAACACTTCAGCAGGTGGATTATATTCAAGCTGCAATCAGCCAAAGACCTAAAAACCTAGGAAAATTTCAAGACAGAAGTTTGAAAATTACGGATAACCTGGTTCTTGTGGGTAAAATCAGTCTTTCATTCCCCCACTGGTGAGCAAGGAACTGGATAAAGATTTACCATGGGGAAGGGACACAGCTTTGCAGTGAGTTCTTTAGAAGAGACTAAATCCAGCAATTTCCTCCTCTAGCATCAGTGTATGTTCAGGCCGCGACCACTTAGTCCACACAGTCAAGTAGTTACCTTCGTGATATAGGTGATTCACTATTCCTACTGATATAAACTGAACTCAAACTACTGTTTGTTGGAATAGTTCTTACAGAATAAAATCTGTCATATCGTTTTATACTGCTTCCTGGGTTTGGATTCTCATTTTGACTACTTAAACTCTTTGTCTATCAGTATTTACAGGCTTCTCTGGCGATGCAGGGGTTAAAGGCTTAGTGCTATCAAGCTGTCACCATCCACTTCTGTGTCACCTGCTGCTCCCCTCAGCAGTGTTTTTCAGTAGATCTCCCCACTTTGTCTCTGGTGAATCAATGCTCTACCACCACCACCCCCACTCCTGGGGTTTATGCCCCACTTCTTATTTACATAAATAAATAAAAACAAATCTTAAAAAAAGGGAAGACTTTATTTCCTGTTAACAAATAGAAGACCTGATCCAGAAAGGCAACTGTCATCCTAGAGAACTACAATACAATAGGAACTAGTTGTGGTAGAATTTTTCTTTCTATAAATTACCTTCCCACTATTGGAAGTGCCAATCCCCTAACTTCTTCTGAGTTCAAAGTGTCATATACCCTTACTTTGTCCATTCCAGTTTGGAATTTTTTTTATTCCTATGTAGATGCACAGTAGAATGATGATAATTTAAAAAATTCACCCTGTCAATCTGCTGTTAATTTGATTATTTGCTAGCCTAAAATAAATTATTTCCAGAAATGTCTTACTAATTTATACCTCTACCAGATGAGCATTATTTTTTAAAGTCTTTAATGTTTTGATAGTTTAAGTTGATTTGATTTTCACTTAAAAAATTAAAAATAAATAAGGTTAAACCTTTTAAAAATGTTAATTTAAAAATATGGCCCTCCCTGATGGCGCAGCGGGTTAAAGCATAGCACTAAGAAGTTTAAGCCACTTCCGCAAGAGTTCCATCCCCCCCCTACCCCAGAGGCGATCACATGGCGGCGATCACATGGCCGATCACAGGGCGAGGCAGACCTCTCCTGACCGCCTGCTGCTCCCCTCAGCAGTGTACTAGGTCGATCTGCCTGTTCTGCTCCCTGCTCTGTCTCTGGTGAATCCTCTCACCCTCCACATCTCTGGCCTGTACCCCAGTTCTGTACGAATAAATAACTCTTAAAAAAAAAAGATTATATTGTATATTCTTTGTCTATTTCTATTTATTAAAACTTTTTTCTACTGAATTAAAAATCCTTCAGGTTTTAAATGCTCAATTGTTGCTTTAGAATAATTATAAGGACAAACTGGAAAAACGTGTATTTACCAGTATGACAAGAAATGAGAATTCAATTAATTGTCAAATTCCTTAATAATTTTGAAAAACAGAAGGGTCAGTTCATTAAATCAGGACAATTTTGATTGTTCTCCTATCTATCTTCAAAGTGAAAGCTTAGACTAATGTCCAATACCAAGTTCTTTTTAAAAACAAAGTCTGGATATTTAAAATGAGAGATCTAAATTCCAAGGAATGTAATCTTCTAACAGCTTTGTGTGAAGTCCCAAGTACTTTAGAAGTTCTAAATTCTAAATTCTTTTCCGACTTGATTATTTAAGTGCATTTTACCCCACAGCTATGACCCAAAAACAATGTTTATAAATTCCCTCAACCTCCTATATTTAACTTTCATTTTAGCCACAGCCAATCGAAAGGAAATACTAAATTGCTTTATGCTGCTTTCAAGTGTCACACGTTAAATGTTTGTAGAGATTAAAGCCAAAGAATTTGTTCACAACTTTTCCAATTTTAAACCATCGACTGATTTTCCTCTGAGATTTATAAATGTATTTTCCAGAATTCTTCTGCAATGTATCTGAAAAGTCTGCTTGTCAGATTGCATTTCGCCCTTTCAATCTCATATCCTGTGGTAAAAGGAAGCTGTCAGTGCCTGGCATGGTGCCTGCCATAACTAGTTAATAAATGTTTGTTGACTGGAGCGCATTCAACCACCTGTAAAAGTGAAACTCTCCTCAAGCGTGATTGTGGTGACAATTAGGTGAAACCTATGCTGACTTTATCACTGACTGAAAGAGAGCTCCACAATTTGGGGGTGGAGGGGGGTTGCCTTCAGTACCTTCTGGGTGCTGGCCTCCTGCAGGGTAAGTGAGTTAGTTGGGCTTTTTATACCATTGGCCTCTTCGGCTATGACCTTTGACCTTTGTCTTGGTAATGAAGAAGGCATGTGAGTATGGGCACGCCTGCCTGGTGATGGACGCTTGAGCACGGTCCTTGGTCACTTGGGCACGTGTGTACACGTGAGCCTGGGGGAGGGGCTCACCTTGCTGTCTCCCTGCTGGCTTGTTTCTCAGGCTAGTCATGAAAATCTGTGAAAATGATGCCCGTGGCTCCAGAATTCTCTTTCCAATCACTAGAACTGATGGTGAACCTGCCCTGCCTGGATGGTTGCAAAACCACCTCCCCATTCCTGCCCCTCACTGTCCTTCCTCCATGGAGCCTTGAGATGCTCTCTTCACCAGGGCAGGCCCCTGGAGACTATTCCAAGTTGGCTGGTGTGAGGAACTGACTCTTTTGCCAAACAGATTAATTTAATCAACCACCAAGTTCCTGCCAGGAATTTACAGCGGCAGCTGGTGCAAGCTCCTCCTGGTGGGTGGAGGGGTGGGAGCAAGGGTGAAGGGGACTGGAAGTGGACAATCTCCAGCTCCTTCTCCCCAGTACCTGCTCCTGCAGACATTTTGTTTGCTCTCAGAGGCTGTACTGTAGCAGTGGGCCCACCCCTGCTAGCATACTCTGCTAGAAATGTGCCAGCTTCTCCTGAGAAATTTAGGGCCTAAGCTTGACCGTGAGCCCAGTCAGCTGGGCTCCACCGGCAGCGGCATCTTGTGCTTGGCCCTGCTGCCCAGTATCTGGACCATGTTACACTTGGGTGCAGCGGGCCCCTCTGCTCCCTCCGCACCCCCATGCTTCCCCACTGGATCTCAAAGATCCCGCCTATAAATGGCAGTGCCTGTCACTGGTAAGGCCCTGCCCAGGCATTTCTGCAAGTGGAACTACAAAAGAGAAGCTGTCCAGTTTACCCCATGACCCCCAGGTCTGTCCTTGCCCTTTGCCACCTAATCCAGTTCAGTGGCTTGCGGCCATCACCTCTGTTTCAGTAGTGCATGCCAAGGGAGGATCTGGGCGTGATGACAGTGTTGTTTTGGAACAATTTTCAAGACTGCTGTCTCTCCCAGCTGCTCCGCTCTCACCTTCCCAGCCACCCAGAACCCCCATGGCCATCTCTCACTCTCAGGTTTTCTTACGTACTGTAGCACCAGCGAGGCACAGGGCGGGTTCTCTACGGTTCATAAGCAGACAGGGAAAGGAGGAAGTCTGGAGCCCTCTTTGGCTTTTTCAGGCTTCAATGATCTTCCTACACCATCTGTAGTGAGGCAACTGGGTGCAGGGCAGGCAGGGGGGTGGGGGCCAGGAGGCTGGAGCACTTCCCAGCACCGCGCCCTTCCCCTGGGAATCTTCACTGTCATTGGTGTTCTCTTGGTCTCTTTTCTGGTCTCTACTGCACTCTGCTGCACAGTGCCCTACTCTGCCTCATCCTCTGCTGCTGCCCTCACGTGCTCAGTCTCTTGACTCAGGTGCGCCCACTCATGCATGACCATACCATACTCCAGGTGCCGCCATCAGGCAGGCGTATAAGACCACAGCTGTCAATCATAGATGCCAGTGTCCAGAAGGCAGAAAAAAACTGGTAATTTCCACTTATCCTACATGTGCCAAGGTGGAACTCCCTAAGTTCAGGGATTGTTTTTCTTGTGAATTGTGAGTGCCTTCCAACCTCAGTTAAGAAATAGTAGCTACCAGTGTTGATTAGTTACAATATACCCAACAGGTTTGCTTAAATAAGTAGACTACTCTTATGTTGTTGACTCCGAACAATAAATAAGCACCAGCAAAATGGGTCACAATCAAAGGTGTACCGGAGGGAGCAGTCTCCAGGCAAGAGCTTGCACTTCCCTGACACAGCCTCCTTATGTCTGCTCTGGTGGGGAAGCAACGTCACTTCCATCAGAGATGCAAGGCAAAGTGGACCCTGCAATTTGCTGATTGTTCTTCCCTTCTAGCCCCTGGCCTGGTTTAATTAGGGTTCTGTGTAGTAAATTTCAAAATACCAATCCAGTGAAATAGAATTCAACTATTGATAGTTTCCTTAGAAAGAAGTGAAGTTCTCTTCGCTGTCGCTAGGGATGTAGACTGTTTCAGCCCTTGTGGAAAATAGGGTGGAGCTTCCGCAGAAGATTCAAAATGGATCCACTGGATGACCCAGTTCTCCCACTTCTATGTATCAACCTCACAGAAACAAAACCACTAATTTGAAGGGAAACGTGCACTCGCATGTTCATAGCAGCACTGAGCACAATAGTGGAAATATGGAAACAGCCTAAATGCCCAAAAGTGAATGAGTGGATCAAGAAGATGTATGTATGCACAGTGGAATATTACTCAGCGATCAAAGAACACTCACTGAGGCAAAATGGGTGGAATTGGAAGGGATTATGCTGAGCAAAGTAAGTCAGAAGGAGAAGGACAAACACTGGATAGCATCACTCAGAAGTGGAATATAAAGAAACCAAACAGAGAAACTTAGATAAAGTCAAACTTAAAAACTAACCCTAGAAAATTGATTCTAGAACTGAGGAATCCAGAGGAGAGAAGGGGTGTGGATGAAGTGGGGAGGAAGCACAATGGACTAATGTGGTGGATCACAGGTGTTTGGGGTGGGTACACTATGGCAATAACACTTGAAGGGGGAGGTGTCCTCTATTTCCAGACTACAAACAATGATGTAAACCAACATTACCCTCAATTAAATTTTTTTTAAAATTAGACAATTTCAAGTAATAGATAATACACTATTGCCAGTCTAGCTGGACTCCCTCTAGGATGAAAGGCATACAATAAGACCTCCCTGTACTTAGTAGATGTGGCCTCAGTGAATAATCAATATGATAATGATTTTTAACAAAAGAAAAAGAAATAGCTGAAGTTCTGAGTTTGATAGTTTCGCCATAGTAAAACTCCAACAGGATACTATAGGGAAAAATACCTGTTTTTGATGAAGGTGATCCTGACCTATGTTTTTATTTTCTGCTCTCAGGAAAAAGAAGGCTTTTTTTTTTTCCCCTTAGAGACAAGTCTTATTTATCATTTAAATGATTGACTTTATGTACTTTAGGTGGTTTTGTTAAATATTCAACAGTACGGCCCTGCCTGTTGGTGCAACGGGTTAGGATGCAGCACTGCAAGCTGGCTGCAGCCACTTCAGTGGCCAGTTTGATCCTAGGTTCCAGAGGTGACCCACATGGTGCGGCAGACCTCTCCTGACCCACGCCCTGCTCCCCTCAGCAGTGTACTGTTCGATCTGGTGTCCTGTTCTCCATGTTGTGTCTGGTGAAGCCTCTCACCAGCCATGTACCTCTGGCTTGTACCCCAGTTCTGTATGCATCAATAAATAAATCCTTAAAAAAAAATTCAATAGTACAAATATTTTCCTGGCATTTGAGTAGGCCCATTGGAGTTATGTTGGGTTGTTAGGGTCGCTACCCCAGGAGGTGTACATGGGCTTCTTGACCAAGGGTAGGGCCAGGAAGTCTTGGTACTGGAAGGGATAATGGAGCTTGTCGGGAATCTTCTAATCAGTGGAGAACTCTGTTCCTCAAGGGCCAGTTAGAATATGGGAGCACATTGAACACTCTCAGAGGGTATGAAACACATTTTTCTTTCTTTTCTATCTTCTAAATTTTCTATGAACCCATATCAGAAAAACTAAGACATAAAAGGGAATCTAATGCTATGTACGCAGTAGTCTACCAATGACAAATTTTAGATCTCTATAGGTGATGACACTTGTATAGTTTTTAATATTTCATATTTTCCAGGTTTTCTGTAATTATTACTAATATTTATTAATAAGTGTTAGTTATAGAATCAGAGAAACATTTTGAGTTTTGAAGCATTTGAATAAAGTACTTTTTTTGAAAATAAACAAAAACCCTTCAACTAAAAAAATTAATGATAGATGGAAACATGAAAGATAAATTTAGCATGTTTGAAGAAAAATATAGAATATGAAATTTATCACTTTGTGGTAGGGAAGGGTTTCTTACACAAGACATTCCTTTATACAATATTTAAGCAGGGAGGTGATAGAGTTCAAATCTTTTGGGCCTTGAGTGCTTCTTTGGAGGTTCTAGTAGGGGAGCACAGCCGTCTCTATTCAGGGACGAGCTCGTGAGCTCGTTGCACAGCTTCGGGAGAGACGCACATGGAGCAGTGAGGGAGGAAGGGGACACCCACCTAGCCAGCCAGATCAGCCGAATCAACCCTGGCGATCAATGGGGTGACAGATATCGCAGCCAGATCGCCCTCACATCCGAGTTCAAATCTTTTGGAAGCCCCATCAACTGAGGAGAGAGACAGTCACCCCAACATTCAATAGAACATTCAATTCAAACATTTAAGATTCCCACAAGGGTAACTTGAGGTCCAGAAATCCTAGAAACACAGTGGCCAGTTTAGGCCTTAAACTCGGTCGCAGTTTTCTTAAGTTACAACTGGCCAGTCAGGTATGTCTGACTGTTACAGGCCAATAGCTTTCTCGTTTGTTTTCTACTTGCACTCAGGTGAGCAGAAGGGAGAAGAAAGCCTTCTGTCCAGCAGCACCCCACCCCCTCTCTTTCTCTGCCTGCCTTCCCTTTCCACAACCTCTCAGTTGTCTCTAACTAAAGGAGCTCTTAATCACCAGTGGGGTTCAAGCAAAGGTACTGTTCCTGGCCCCAAGCCAATGAGTGAAATTCCAAAGCAGTATGAGTGAGTCACCAGGAGGAAGAGAGGCCTTGGCCAGGACCAAGTCAGGATGAGAGCCTGAGGGCAGCAGGACCAGGGGCCATGGGCTGGGCCAAGACACAACAAAGTTCACCTGTCCAATGGGGGAGCAGGGCCTCCAGCCCTGGGTGCCTTACTTCTGGGCCCTGCACAGCCCTGGATGGGGAGGGAACTGACAAGGAGCCTGGCCTGCTGGTCCCACCCACCCATGGATACAGTAACGGTGCCTCACCTGGCTCCCCATAGGCTGGCCGCTGTGTCCCAGCCCTTAAAAACTGAGTTGTTTCCCCAGGCGTTTCCTCCCACTCAGCCTGGCTCAGGACACTGCTTCTGAATAAGGGATGGTGATAGGCCAGTCAGGCCCTAGAGGAAAGGCAGCAGGTAAATGAATGACCCTTGTCCCACTGATCCTGAGACCAGCCCAGCCCTGGGCTCTTTCTCGGTGTCCAGGGTGAGAGAGGAAGCTCCAGCGAGCCTTGGCCACTCACTTGTCTTCACCTGGTCGTAGCCTGCCCTCTGTCCAGCACTTCTTCGAATCCCATCTCTTCCAAAGGGAGGAACCTGGTTTGGTGGCCTAAGGAATCAGGCCCATAAGGTACAGCAGCTTCTCAAGGGTGGTATAGACTGATGGAGGAAGGAATGCAGAGGAGGTATCACAAGACTGAGTCACACAAAGTGGACAGATAGAAGGGGCTGGTGCAGCAACTGACACAGCCAGAACATCAAGGTCAACCCATGTCCAGGATGCCTGAGTCCAGGATGCCTGAATATCTGCAGGAGTCCCCAGCAGGTAACTGACTGCTGCAGGCTGTGTCTGAAGTTCAAATCCAAAAGGTGAAAAGATAAGGACGTGGAGATGAAGGTCATCAGAAATCTCTTCAGATTCTATTCAAAGTCAACCAACCTAGGCTCACAGGGAGTGAGCCCCTCCCAGAAGAGGCTGTCTATATGAGGGCAATCTCTCCACCAGCTCAGGGCAGCCACTCCTCTGCCCACCTGTGCCTCTGCAGGTGCTTCTTTCCACCCACTCTCCCTCTGCGGGGCAGCAGCGTCCTGCCTGCCCGTGACCTGTACCACGCCGGGACTTCTCTGCACTGACCTCCCTCAGGGGACGCCGCCCCCTGAGACTGCCTGCCTGCAACCATGCAGATCTGTCTCTGCAAGCCTGTCCCTTTCTGGGCAGCTCTTCCTACCCACTTGCACCTACCCAAGTGTCTTCCCCTCTCCTGTCTCTTTCTAATAAGCTTACTCTTTAAATATAACTGAGTCTCTGCTCGTGGAGAATCTTGCTGCATGCCGCTGAAAGAGGAGCTCTGGTGAAACCTTCCCCAGAGTGAACCTGAGGACCCTGAACTCAAAAGATGACACTCAGGCAGCAGCCCAGGATAAGTGGGGGAGCCCACCTGCAGGGCAGCACTCAGCAATGTCTACAGGCACCCCTCCCAGGGCAGGTGGGGCTTCCACAGGTTTCATGGACTCCGCCCCCACTCCAGATACTGGAACTACTAATCCCATCAATACCATGGAGAAGCACCCTGGGACATGAAGGCGGAGCTGAGCAGCCAGGTTAGGATAAAGCCGGACATGGGGGCTCTGGGGCTCGCTTGACCTGGTGATTTGCAGCTGGTGGTCTTGTTATAGGACACCAAATCTGTTCCAGGACAGGGGGAGAGAGACACCCCTGAAGCCCCAAAACCTGCCTGCCCTAAGTGGGTTCTGCCATCTGCTGCAACAAGACAAAACATAAAACTTTAATGAAAAGGGACTTTAATACAGTAAATATACAATATGGAACACAAAGAATATAACTTCTAAATCAAACACCTGAAGTGACCCATCCCCTCGTAGGCAAAAGTCCACCCAAAAGGGATTGGCCCAAAGCAAGGCCTGAAAGCGGCCACTAGACTAAAGCACCTTCTGGCCGGGACCCATGGAAAAGGGTCAGAAATGGCCAGACAAATCTGAGAGGAAAAGAGCAAAATCAACATCAATATAAACACTGCCATAGTCACCTCCCTACAGGTATCTCACCCACATCAGCCTTCACCAGTCCAGGGTCAGGAAACAAGCCCGGTTTCTTCATCACATGCTCCATGTGGCTTCCTCGGGTCTCCTGGCTCTCCATCCTGCCTCCTTCTCTTCTCCCTTCTCTTCTCAGCTCCACCCTCCTTCTGGGTGGGGCAGGGAACCTGGAACTTCCCTTTGTCCTAGGGACCACCCTGTTACAGTCTGGCTCTCCATCGGTTTTCAGCGTGCTGGTGGAGTCCAAGTCAGCAGAACTGGTAGGGCATTGTAGTTGACTTGTATTTCTCTCCCTCTTTCCCTGGGTTATTCCTTTACCTTTCTCCTTATAAATAAACCAATTATTTAACCTTTTTGAGTGTGTCCATAATATGAATGAATTGTAAGCGTGCGGGTGAAGGCCCACAGACAGGCAGCCCAATTCACATTGGGATGCCCTGTAACAGAACCTGGCCAGGATGGAAGGGGCAGCTGTGGAGCAAGCGGATGGCCACATCTCTCACCCAGCAGTCCTTTGCATTCTTATTGTAACAGGGTGGTCCCTAGGAAAAGGGAAGTTCCAGGTTCCCTGCCCCACCCAGAAGGAGGGTGGAGCTGAGCAGAGAAAAAGGAGAAGAGAGAAGAAGGGAATGAGGCTGGATGGAGAACAAGACGGAGACCTAAGGAAGCCACATGGAGCAGCAAGCATGTGATGAAGAAACCGGGCTTGTTTCCTGACCCTGGACTGGTGAAGGCTGATGTGGGTGAGATACCTGTAGGGAGGTGACTATGGCAGTGTTTATATTGATTTTGATTATGCTCTTTTCCTCCCAGATTTGTCTGGCCATTTCTGACCCTTTTCCATGGGTCCCGGCCAGAAGGTGCTTTAGTCTAGTGGCCGCTTTCAGGCCTTGCTTTGGGCCAATACCTTTTGGGTGGACTTTTGCACAGGAGATGGGACACTTCAGGTGTTTGATTTAGAAGTTATATTCTTTGTGTTCCGTATTGTATATTTACTGTATTAAAGTCCCTTTTCATTAAAGTTTTATGTTTTGTCTTGTTGCAGCGGATGGCAGAACCCACTTAGAGCAGGCAGTTTTGGGGCTTCAGGGGTGCCCCTCCCCCCCTGTCCTGGAACAGATTTGGGGTGCCCTATAACATTATCAATCAGAGTGGCCACCACCCAGGATGAAGTTCAGTGGCAGCGCAGGATTCGAGGGCACCTACTACCCCCCCCAACGGAAGAACCACTGACAATACCACTTTGCTCACTCCCAGGCCCTGTGCCACCCCCCCACTCCGAGAGCTCCCCGATAATTTAGGCAGTTAGGACCTGTTTCTCTGAAGAGAAACAGCAGCATCCTAAGCCCTAAATTTTACCGTCTAGCTCTGCACCAGCCCAGTGTTTTTCCTTTTTCTAGCTGCACGCTCGTCTTAGCCTTGCTCTAGGAATTCCTTCCAGCAGCTTCCCCTGTCAGCCTGCCCTCGCTTCCTTAGGAAGCAGCTGCTCAGAGAGAATGTGCTTTTTGTTTTGGGAAGAGCCAAAGCTGAAATGGGGGGCTCCTTGGAGCCTGATGGGACTCCTGCAAAACTGTGTCACTGGAGGAGCCAAGGCTGAGAGGGAGGCAGCCAGAGAGGGGCCTTGGTGGGGAGCAGAAAGAGGACAGACACCCAGCAGTGTCAGTCTGGCTGAGCTGGGGCTGTGTGACATGACCACTTAACCTCACTTACAGATCACCTTTCTCCCAGTCTTAAGATAAGGTGATTCTGTCTTCCTCCTGTTGAGTGTGTATATTCTATCTTCTGAGTTAAAAATTCATGCTTTAAGGCATGAAACCATTTCCACATTCTTGATTCCCTTTGGGACAGGATTGCTGGTGGGTGTGGTCTTGGGAGACCACTTTGAGACTAGTCTCAGCTGGTCCAGTCCTACTCTGCTGCTTCTGTCTCTGTAAGGCCCTGGGGCTCCAAGTGACCCTCCTGGAGGCAGAAAATATCCTCCAATGATAACATCATGTAGTCAGAATTTTAAAAAGGAGGGTGCTCTTTCCATGGAACTGCCTAGGTTCATGCACGTGCAAGAAAACTGAAGCCCAGAGGTAAAGTCTAGCACTGGGGCCCTAGCACAGGGTCTGACAGGGCCGCACACTCCCCGTGTGACCTTGCACAGGCTGTTTTCTGCTTTGAGCCTCAAGTTTTTTCATCTGTTAGTTTTTATTTTTTAAATATTTATTTATGTATGCATACAGAACTGGGGTACAGGCCAGAAGTACAGGGGCAGTGAGAGGATTTGTTACAGGGTACCCCAATGTGAATTGGGTTGCCTGTCTGTGGGTCTTCACCTGTGCGCTTACGATTCAATCGTATTATGGACACACTCAAAAGGTTATATAATGGGTTTATTTATAAGGAGAAAGGTAAAGGAGTAACCCAGGGAAAGAGGGAGAGAAACACAAGTTAACTAGGATGTCCTACCAGTTCTGCTGACTTGGACTCCACCGGCACGCTGAGAACCGATTGAGAGCCAAAAGGATCAGCTGCGACCCACCAGGTCTCTCCCCAGAGCCCACATGTCTGGTTTTATCCCAACCTGGCTGCTCAGCTCCTCCCTCACGTCCCTGCATGCTTCTCCTTGGTACTGATGGGATTTGGAGTTCCAGCCTCTGGAGTGGGGGCGGAGTCCATGAAACCTGTACCGGTTACAGCTTCACTAGCGAGAGAATAGGGAGCAGAACAGGCAGGTCAATGAAGTACACTGCTGAGGGGAGCAGCAGGCGAGAGAGGAAAGGTCTGCCGCGCCATGTAGGTCACCCCCAAGGTGGGGGATAGAACTCACACTGAAGTGGCTGCAACCAGCTTGCAATGCTGCGTCCTAACCTGTTGCACCACCAGGGAGGGCCCTAGTTTTTTTTTTTTTTTTTTTTAAATAAATTAAGAACAGCATGTTAATGCTCTAAATCAGGGCGTGAGGTTGGAAGGGCCCAGCGGCTGTGCTGGCTCCTCTGGGAAGCAGTGAGCCACTTGCTGGATTGGAATCCTTGCTCTGTGCCTGCTTTTCAATTCTGGTAAGTCACATCACTTCTTGAAGCTTCTTCAGTTTCTTCACCTACCAAATTTGGTGGGTGATAATAGCACCACCCCTTAAGACTGTGTGAGGTTTAAATGATCCCCACCACTGCTCAGACCCAAGGAGGCTGCAGTATGCACCTGACTGACACCCACCAGAACCTTGACTCCCAGGCTCTGCATATATGGACAGTAGGAGTCCTTCTGTAACAGGTGGTCCCCAGGAAAAGAGGAGGTTCCAGGTTCCCTGCCCCATCGAAAGGAGAGTGGAGCTGAGCAGGGAGGAGAAGAGTCTGGACAGGAGACTGAAAAGGAAAGAAGCAGGATGGAGAGCCAGAAGGAGACCTAAGGGAGACCCATGGGGCAGAGACATGTGAAGAAACAGCTGCTGTTTCTTGGTCCTGAACAGATGTGGGTGAGAGGCCCAAGGGCTATTTCTGGGGAAGCGCCCCATTTGGAGTCCTCGCTGCTTCCCCGCTGTGTCCTACATGAGTCCCCTGTGGTCTCACCCACTTCCCTTGTTCCCATGCCATTCACGCCTTCCTGGGGGCCCAGTAAGCTGAGAAATCCCACCCGCTGCGGAGCGACACCTGGCCGAGACAAGTCAAGTCTCCTGGACTCTCCACACGGCCCTTTCCCCCTTCTCAGCCACTTAAAAACTGTGGCCCTCGAAAGGGCTGCAATTTCTGATTTCTGGAACAGTTGCATATTCCCTTGGACTGGCCAGAGCCTGAGAAAGAGCTGTGGGGTCCAGACGAAGTAAGAGACAATGCAGCTGTCCTGCTGGTCCCTCGCCACTGTCACCAGCCTGGGAAACAGCAGCATTCTCTGGCCCCAGGCTCCTGGCCCCAGGGCCATCCCGGGGTGCATGGAGCCCGTGGGGACCTCATGTCCTGGCTGCTCAATGGCCTGTTCCACAGCCAGGTTGTCCTCTCCCCTTCTGACACGGCCGGAACCCTGTGCATCTATTTTTACAGAAATCTTGTCCAGGAACAGTAGGAGAAAGTCAAAGGGAGATGAAAGGGAGAGGCAAGGGGAAAGGGGTCTGGAAGGAGTAAAGATGATGGAGCTCTGGGAGCTGAGGGGACCCTGTTCCCTGATATAAAAAGTCAAGCTCGGATCAAAAACAATGGGGGGAGGGCACATGGGTGATTTGGTGGTGGGAAACCCAAGGGGATTGCAACTGAGATGGAAAAATGCACAAAAATATGTAAAAATAAATTATTATTAAAAAATTAATGCATTTAAAAAAAAAAGTCAAGCTCAGGGATTCACCAGCTGTGAGCCAGATCAAACAGTTCCTTTTTCTGAGGACCCCAAGGGCAGAGGGACCCTGCTCTAGACTCAGACACCTTTTACCTCTTCCTTGTTGTTTGATCCAAGTATCAGGAGCCAGAGTGTGCAGGGTGACTCTGCAGGGACTGGCCTAGAGCCCTGCAAGGGGGGCCTCGGGGAGCAGAGGAGGTCCAGGCTCCGCCCTGAAGAGCTGCGTGATGATCCTTTAACCTGGTCAAAATCAGCTATCGCCCCAACTCCCGTCTGCTTACTGACAGGCAGCAGAGCCCACGGGGTGGAGGTGCAGGCAGAGCCACCCTTGACCAGAACAGTCCTCCAGGTATTTACTGAAGAAATCTTACCCCACCCCCAACACCACTGGGGCAGTCTAACTGAGCTGGCCTCCTTGCTATGTGCTAGTGTTTTGAAGACACCCCGTTCTGTGCCTTACATTCTTTTATCTGGAAGCAGTAAACAATAACACACTCCTGAGGGGCAGCAAAAACCTTTCCATGCAGGGCTTGGATTATTACCCCTGTGAGCTCTAGCGGAATCAGCTATCCAGGAGAAAGTGGGTCAGAGGAGAGGTTGGGGGCACACATACATACCTCCCTGCCCTCTCTCCAGCCTCCTCCCTGCCTCTCACCCCATGAACACCCTAGCCGCATGGAAATCCATGGGGAACAGTTGGGACTTTTTATAATCTTTATTTGTTAACAGTTCAGGTTATTTTTTTTTTCCTTGCTGCAAGAGATGCCAATGCCTCATGAAAAAAGTTGTGAAAAAAAACAAGTCTATTTTGGGGTGATCAGCCTCCTCAGAGCTTCTCACTTGCAGCTCTGTGGGGCTCCAGGAACAGGCTGCCCTCTCTCAGGAGGGCTGCAGCGTGGTTGAAGTGAAGGATCCTGGGTCTGGCTGTGCTGGCCCACCCTCTTGAGCGTTTCTCGGCCTATAAAACAGGGCAGAGGTAACGCCACGTAACTTCTTTCTGCCACAGGCCTGCCTGGTAGTATCTTCCAGGCACTGTCCTGAGAGCAGCATCCCAGGGGATGTAGGTGCACTTCCCCAAGGGGTTAGTGATGGGACTGTAACTGATGACATAAAGCAGCAAGCACTGGAGTCTCTCTGCTTCTGGGCTGCTGTGAATGTTTCATGGCGGCCTCAGTCTCAGCTGTGGCTTCCTGGGGTGAAGGCCAGGATGGAAGTGGGCAGGGTGTCTGCTGGCAGCCTGGCCAAGAACAGACTGACATGGAGCCCCAGTTCTTGCTTTGAGCAGCTCCCCTCACAGCTCCATGATGTGGCTGAGGGAAGGCTGCAGGGGCCCTTGGGGTTTTGAGGGGCCCGAGGAGAAGTTTTTTTCACTGCCTCTCCTGGTTTCTTCCTTTTCCCAGAAGATCCCCAGGGTACCAGGGCCAAAGTAGGCATGGGGTTTCCCAACACAGGCAGGTTAGGCCATCAGAACTCCACTCCTTCGCTCAAGCCTTTGAGCTCCTGCTCACCATAAGTAGCCCAGGGGCCTTAGGCACAAATAGTAGCTACCCCCCACCCCCGCCCTTTTCTCCCACATAGAGATACAGAGCATAGGTCTGTGAGAAGGGCAGGCAGAAGTACAGCATTAGAGCACATGAACTCTGACCTCAGCCCTCGAAGAACTGTAAGCTCAGGTAGTCATCCTCTGTTAGCTTCAATGGAAGGCCAAAGAGATTAAGTTCCCTGCCCGCAGCCTATAACTAGTTCCTGGTGGAAGGGAGATTGGAACTGAGATTGTAGAAGAACTTGACTTTCTGTGATCACTCTGTGTTCTCAGGGCTGCTGTTGTCACACCCCTGCCCACACCAAACCTGAGGGGTTTTCCCTCTGCCTTTCTCCAGCCACATCCCAACCCTGCCCTGGGAAGTTCTCATAGAGATGCCCTCACTAGCCTTTAATGATCACACAATGCCAGCTGCTTCCAGAGGTGCCCTTCGCCAAACCCTTTCTTGTTCATACCTTAAATCCTGAAAATCTAGAACATTCTTTGGTTGAATAGGTCCCAAGACTGTGACTGACCATTGAAGGAAGTTGAAAGTGGGCATGATTCCAGAATTAGAGTCTCTCTCTGTGGCTCACCCTTTCTCCTTCTCCCCCTCCCTAAGATTTCCTTCTTCCATCCTCAGTGCGGAGGTCATCAGCTTATATTATGCTGAATCTCAATGTGTCTCAGTTGCTGTTTCCACGGAAAGGGTGGCTGATGAAATACAGATCCACACTAGGAAACAGTATCAGATATCAGGGCTGAAACGAATGTTTCACCTAACCCAGCCTTTGCACACAGGAAAGCTGACACTTAGACTGGAGGCCCCTCTTCTTGTCCAAGGTTACATAGCGGCTGGAAACCAAGGCTTCCTGATGGACTACAGACTGCTCTTTCAGATGCCAAGCTAGTGTAATGTGCAGAGGCTCACAGCGTGAAATGGACCATGATCCCAATCTTGGGTCTCCATTAGCTTTTTAACTCTCAGGATGGTCTCTTTCTTGGCCCTTAGATTGGGTGTCACAGCCCACTGGCCTGGACAGCAGAAGCCATGCTTTTGCCTTGAGTAAGACTCTCCCTTTGGGCTTTGGGTGACTCACAGTGCCTCATGCCTTCTCCCACTTTCTTCCTGCCTTCCCCATCCACTTCCATCCAGCCCAGCCAGAGCCTGGAGGGAGCACGGAATGGTGACAATCAGCAGGCCAGGCCAGTACAGCCTATGGAAGATCTCACTGGACAGCATGTAAGTAGTCAGTCCATGGGATCAACTCCCCTCACTCCTTCTCCCACGTTCTCTTGAAACATTCATTGTTCATTCCCCAGACACTTATTAAGCACCTATTGAGTACTTGTTGCCTGGCACTGCACAGCAGGAAGGATACTCTTGAATAAGCATACTTTCTTCCTGAAAATGTTCTCAGTAGTTAGGGAGAGAGACACCCAATGACAGCAATGTCATTGGAATTATTAAGGGAATGCAGGGAAGAGGCGGGGTAATCATGGAAGGCTCCCTGGAGAAAGTAGAATCTAAGCTGAGGTCTGAATTAGCCAGGATGAGAAGAGGAAGAGTTTTTAGTGCTTGAGCAAAGCTTTAGAAGGGGTCTGTCTCCTTGTAAGATCTGGTGGTACCCCCTGAACCCTGGACAAGAGCTGAGAGACCCCCAAGGGGCCTTCTAGATTTGAATCCTGCCAGTCTTCTGCATATTGAAGTACCCCTGTTCTGCTCTTAGCTGGCTCTGAACTTTGCCCTAAGATCAGGAAGGCAAGGCCATGTGTCCCAGATTCCACAATGCTGGGGAGCAGAGGGTGGAGCCCACATCACAAGGCTTGTGGGGCAGCTCGCCAGAGTCAGTGGTATTCCAAGAGGAGTGGCGAGACGAATGTCTCATAGCTTGCAAAGAGTTGAGGGCTGAAGCTTCCCATGAAGAAATGGGAACTTGTAGGTGGGAGGAGGCATAGAGAGAAGGGTCTGTGTAGGTTGGGTTGGCTCCGGGGAGGATACTGTGAGCCACAGGGAGAGAAGGGCTTGCTGGCACCAGCTGTGAGCCTGTGCAGGGGCATCTTCCGAGAACCAGAATGGAGAAGTCTGTCCCCAGACCAGGCCTTCTGCTCACAGACTCCAGGAAAACAACAGCATGTAGTATCCTTGGGAGGCTGTGTGTGGGGATAGATAGAGGGAACACCTCGGGAGACAAGTTTAAGAGGTTATATCACTATCTCTAAACTGCTAAGAGCCCCTCAGTCTGCAGTCAGGCCCACCTCTCACCAGGTTGGTCAGAAGTTTTGAAGGTCAGCACAGGGGTCCTGAAGGTCTCCAAAGAAGTGGGCAGAGGGGGTGTGGGTGGGTGGGTGAGTGTGTGTGTGTGTGTAGCAGAAGAAAGGAGGAGGCCTGGAAAGAAAGAGGTCAGGGACACTTCTGAAACAAACTACCCACCCAGGTCTGACCCGAGAAGTAACCCAGGAAAGACAAGAAGTAACAAGTAAATGAGCACCCTTTGCCTCCCCAGGACTGGGGTGGAGGTGAAGGAGAGTGGGGGAGCTGCCTGTGCTGCTGAGGGCTGAGCTGGGGCCTAGGTCAAGCTCTGAGTGACAACTCCTTGGTCTCTGGAGGGGACCTGGCCTTGAGAAAGGTCCTGTTTTCCAGTCTCTGGCATGGAGGGCTGGGTAAAGATGAGGTAGATATATGGAGCCAGGTCCCTTGGTGTCTGAGAATCTGGTGTCTGAGTTAGGGGCCTAGCTGGGGCTAGGTAATGAGAGGCCTGGCACCAGTCACAGCTGGTGTGCAGGGCTCAAACTGGAGCTTGGTTCCTCTCACACTGGAAAATTTCAAATACTGTGGTATGGAGAAAAACCTGAGGCTGGGAGCTAGAGATCTGTTCCCTGAGCTGGGAGTGAGAACCACTGGGGAGCTTGGGGACTGGCCTGAGGGAGAGGTCTGTGAGGCTGGAGACAGCCCAGGTGGCCCATTAGAGGCATGCTTGAGGGCCTGCCAAGGATGGTGGTATGAGAACTGGTTTCTAAGGAAGGAACTTCAAGGGAGTCTGGTTACCGGAGAAGACCGAAGGGCCACTGATGAGGACCTTCTCAGGGATGCTGCAACGAGAAAGGACTTGAAAGGGAAGCTGAAGAGGGATGGTGTGTAGAAAGTGGGACTGGGTGTCAAAGCACCTGGCTCTGCCTGAGTCTACTGACTGAGAGCAGATTGTCCCAGGACCTCCACCCCACGCCCTTCAACCCCCCACAGCCCAGAGGGGCAGTTATGTTCTTAGGCAGAGCTGGCTTTTTCTCCAAGAGGGAAGGGGCACTGGCTCACAGCTGCAAGGCTGCACTACTGCAGGGCTGGATGTTTGAATGCCTGAATGGCTGCAGGCCTGCTAACACCATGACTTTGGCAGAGGGCTGGTGTGTTTTTCCTGCTCTGTATGGGTGACCTGAAACACTCAGTTTCACTCCCGGAACTGAGTGGAACAAAAGGGTGTGGTGGAAAAGACACTGGCCCCTGTGGGGGTCATGCAGAGATCTCAAGCTGTGTTTTCCTTTGGTGCAGTGACTCTGGCACAAAAGATGGGTGAGGCTTTTCAGTGCCAGCTATGAGGGAAGAACACATCTACACACGGTTTAGTTTCTTTTCTAACCATGTATTCAAATCTATATGTTCTATTTTATGGAGAGCAACGCCTAACCAGAAGTATGGCGTAGTGCCTTCAGTCACTGCTAACCTCCTCCAACTCTTGGCGGATTCAGGAGGTAGGGGCAGCATCCTTCACCAGTAAGGCACTCACTGAACTGGGACCAGAAAACACCTTATCACGCACATCTGGAGGGCCAGTGTCCAACTATATATAGGGAAATACACAAGAAACATGCTTCAGACAATATAAGATGCATTTTTTAACTTAGTTTTTTTGGGGGGAGGGGATGGAGGAGGCAATGGATTTTTTTCTCCTAATCACTTTGTACAGAAACCAGTATTAATGTGGACTTACATTTTCAGAACACAAGCTGGAAGTGTGATATAGGTGGGAGACAGTCTGGGCTTTAAAAAATCGTCCAGAGGTAATTGACAAATGTGTAAAACCAGACTGAGCTATGACTGCTGTGATTACTAGCAGTCAAGATCATCAAAATCAAACCAGACTTGAACTTGGAAACTTCCTTTGAGGACTGCTCACCTGCAGGAGCCACCCCTGTGACCCCTCCATATTACAGAGCAGTAGACAGCCGCAGGTGCCGCCCACAGGCACCCGTGTCTTCATGGCATTTCCTCCAGAGCACAGAAGATACTGGGGAGCCCCAGCCAACAATAACATGGGGGTGGAAAGGAAGTGGGGGCCGCTGGAGAAGGGGAATGGAGAGTCTGTATGAGAAATAGGTACAGGTGGTAGACAGAGGCAAAGGTTGTGGCTGCGGGGGGCAGGGAGGGAGGAATGCCCTCAAGAGCCATAGAAACTCCCAGCCGGGCAGAGGGCACGTATAGCAATGCTGCCCTCCCCTCTCTGTGGGCCAGTGGTGGAGGCTTGGGTTGAAGGGGCAAGGTAAAAATGTCGCGTTCCCCTGTAGCTGGCATTCCTCCCAGGGCGTATTAGGATGCCTCTCATAGTTTCCTCTCAGCCTCTAGAAGGAAAGGGGGAGACCCCGTGGGAGTCGAGTCCAGCGCCTCGCCAGGTAGAAGGACACGACCCTGCACCGGGTGGCAGGTCGCGACACTCCGCGCCGCGTCCCTCCGGGAGGGGG
>NW_004567119.1:21131992-21165235 GCF_000260355.1 Condylura cristata | reverse complement strand
CCCCGCCCCTTCTCCTCCCCCTTGCCCCTGTCCACCAACCGCGCGCCGGGGTGGGCGGGGCCTGCCTCGGCCGCCGTCCCCGGTGCAATTCCCACCCCCCGTTTTCCTCCCTTTCTTTCTTTTTTTTTCCCCCTTCCTTTTTTTGTGAATGAAAAAAGGAGGTCGCGAGCGGTCCCCGGGACTGCAGCGCTCAGCGTCTCCGCGGCCGCGCCTTCGGAGCGGGCCAGGCGCGTAGCGGCGGCGGGCTCGCCCCTCTCTTCCACTCCTGCGCGCCGCCTCCAGCTCCGCAGCCAGAGGACCCGCGGCGGCGGCGCGGCCCAGCCGCCCGAGGTCGGGCGCTCCATGACATTGGGCGCCCGGGGCGCGGGGAGATGCTGATCCGGAAGAGGCAGTGGCTGCAGTGCCGCGCGCGCGGCCGCTCCCGGCCCGCCGTCCGGCCTGGGCTGCTCTGTCAGAGTTTCTGATCTAACGCGACCCGGGCCCGGAGCCTGTAGCAGCAGCGGCGGCGGCGGCGGCGGTGGCATCGGTCTAACTTGCATGCGTGGAGTGACCCCAGACATTTCACTAAAATGAGCGTGCTTAGCAGGAAGAGATGTGTTCCTTACACTAGAAATTACCCCGTCACATGTAGTGGTGTAAGTAAATGATTAATTTCTATTATGTCCGGATTGCAAGCAGCCTTGAAACGCTTTGCTTTGCCCTCCTGGCCCTGTCTGTGCGGCTCGGGACGACTCCCGGGATCCCGCTCTTCCTGTGGCTTAGCTTTGGCTGCGAGGGGGTCAGGGGGGAGAGGACTAACTCTTTCAGGGCTTTTCTAGGGAGAGAAGGGTGACTTGATTGCCTTAGTGGGTCGTGGCCTTCCCCGTTAACATTTTTTTAAATGTGTGTGTGTGTGTGTGTGTGTGTGCAGAGCAGCGTGTCAAGGGGAACGGTCCAGAGCGGTGCTAGTGTTTCCGTTCAAAACCAGTGGAATTTGAGTGTTTTGCTTGCCTTTCTCTAAATGTTTCTACCAACACAACTCTAGTGTAGTCTGTGCATCTGAGTTTTGGGGAACTACTGGAGAAATCCTTAGTGTTGATTGTTGCTATTTGCGCACCTAGGCTTGAGAAGGTTTATTGTGTGTTTGGGTGTGCATTGTTTGGTAATGTGACCGTTCAAGGTTCCTTTGGGCCTTGCTGCCCATTGGGTCTGCGCTGGAGGATTCACCTCTCAGCCTTCTGCCATATTCCAGTATCAGTGACCCCAGTGCGAGCTTCCTTTAATTTGGAGGCCACCCGCCCTCCCCCAACACCACACCTCTGCTCTTCTCTTCCCTGTTCTCCCTTCCTATCCATCCTTCTTGATTTTTACCTTCATTTTCAGGATATTCCTCCCTTTCACATTTTGTAAGATGCAGAATGTGGGATATTGGTTGCTAGGAGACAAGCCAGGCTCCCAGGGAGATTCTGTGGTTTCCTTGACAACCAGACTAGGGCAGCCGCAGAAGAACAAGCCTCCTATTAGCTGTGGGAGGGAAAGGGGGGCTTTTCTGGGCTCACGAAGAGCGTGTGTAGGGGTGTGGAGGTGGGACAGGGAGATGGTAAGGGCTGTAAGCCAATCTGAGCACACCTGGGATTTGGCCTGGCCTGAGTACAAAAAGCTGAGAGAGAAGTGGGTAGGAGGCTGTTCTGGGGGAGGGGAACAGGGATCCTAGGTGATTATGGTGTCCTGGAGGGAGAGGGGTGAATGGGGGCTGTGATACTCAGGGCAGGGTGGCAAAGCATCCACAGTTTATGGAGGTTAGTCAGGACACTTGGAAGGCTTGGAGATGAGGCAATTGTGCAGAAAAGTCTAGTCATTGAGGAAGAGACTGCCAGAAGGAAAGGGGAAGTTGAGAAGCTCATTGAGTGGTTGTATCATCATGTACCAGCAAAGATACAGTAATATGGCAATATTCTTGAGCAGAAATGACATTGCTGTTAGCATTGGCTCGCTATCTCTACTACAGGATCCTTGTTTAAGATAGGCCTGATTAGACTAAGAAAGAGTTCTGCTGGCTTAACTGGGCCACTCTGTATCTTAAAGGGAGCTATAATTACATATAGATATGTAATCTAGCATTATATAATACCATATTACATAAGAAAGCAAATACCTCTTTCTGCCCAGGCTGTCTTGGCATGAATTCATCAAGATTCAGGAGATTTTTTCCAAAGCTCTCATACCCATTTTCCAGAAGGCAGACTGATGCTCAGAGAGGTGAAGTGATTAGTCGCCCTTGTCCAGAGATAGCAATGAAGTTTGCCAGTCAGGCAGTTGGGGCAGGGGCGAAGTGGGTGGGAATGATGAAAATAGGGAGGAAGTCTGGGGTCATGCAGGGGAAAGCTACAGAGACAGCTGGAGAATGGAAAAGGGAGAGTGGGCTGTTCAGCCTGAGCGGCTCTCCCGACAGTCTGGAGTCTAAACTCACAGCAGAATGCTTGTTGCTCTCCTCCGTGTGGTTGGCTGTCCCCTACTTAACCCCCGAGGTGCATAAGGTATGCATGAATGTTTTCATCACAAAGTCACTGATCTTGGACCGGCACTGCTGGTGAGCTGGTATCCTCATCAACCTCCTCCTGATTTAAGAACTGATACCCCTCCTCCAAACCTCCCCCCACTACCCCCCACGATACACACCTGCTTACACACCTACATGCTGCTGGAATCTATATTTAAGAAAGTTCTATTGGCTAGTGGGTTTTTATCTTTCTCCTGCAGCTATATATATTGGTATTTGGGATTCTCTTTTGTTTTTCAGTTGATGAAATAGAAAGCACAACCTGGGTGATTTCTCCAGCACATCCTGACTTGAGACCAGGAACTGTGAAAATGGGGTTCCCAGTTGTTAGCGCTGGAGAGCCAGCAGGGAGAAGGCAAGATGGTGGTTAGAATAACCGTTGCCTGCTGGGGAGGGCCAGGAGGGGGGCCATGAGGAAAACAAATGATTCAGGCAATTGCCCTGGAGACAGGGGAGGGACCTGTGTGGAGACCCCCTGTTGTTTAGGGTTCAAATCCTGTAAAATTCCAAGAAGGAGGAGGCACTTGTCTCATTGAAAAGTCCTTGCTGCACTTTTTGCTTAGGTTGCTGAGATTCATCCACTCACGCAATCCCAGTTGCCATCGTTACTTGGGTATTTCAGCTCTGCATTCCTGCATGCTGGCATCCAGTTACAGCCCGGCAGGGATGGAGCTTCTCAGTTGCTGCTGGTGGCTTGGCTCTTGGGCTGGATGGCTGAGCAGTGAGGGGTACCTGGGCAGCCTCCAGGACTCCTCTGGACATAACCTCCCTGGGCCTAGGAAAAATTCCTCCAGGCTGCTTCAGTTCCTACTGACCTTATGCACACCGGGGTTGTGAGTGATGGGGTTGGCAGCAGGGGAAGAAGCTGGGCAGCCCAATGAACTGGGCAAAGCCAGGCTTCCTAACAACTCCAACCTCGGTCCTTCCTTCCCACCTCACATATGACCCCCAGGCAGGGTCATACCAGCTGGGAGGCTGCCAGAAAAAGCCCCCTCAAGCTGAGGCCCCCTCCTGGTGACAGCTTTTTAAGCTGACGTGATATTTTGACAATAGCTGGGCCTTCTGTTTGTTCATTTGAGCCATCTCTCTTTGTGGGTGGATAAGCTGCTTTCTTTTGACCCAACACCAAAAGAAACTGAGGCTTGCCCTTGCCCAGAAATTCAGGTCTAAACTTCTGGCCCTCTCCTTCCCCCAGTGAACCCATTACTTGTGCACCTGTTTAGCCACCATTCCTCAAAAGAGTTGCCAGGTGTCTGAAGGCTTCCAGATTGAGACTCCCCTTCCATGGGAGAGGGAAGTGCAGAGGGAGACTTCACTTGCTCTTCCTGAGGCTGGATGCAAATACATGGCAGGCAGCCCTGGGTAGGGGATAGGAAGGCCCTGGCCATAGACTACATTGTCACAGGCCTGAGGTTCCCCCACTCCCATCTCAAAACTGGGTGGGTCACACAAGCAACATGGCAGACCTAGGGGAGGGGTGGCCAGTGGGCTGTTCAGGTGCATCCAGAAGCCTTCCTAGCTCAGAAACTAGAAGGAAAGACTGGCACCTTTCTAAAGGGGCCTGGAGTGGGGCTGAAGGCTAGCCATGGGCAGGCCTTCTGAGGGCGAGAGGAAAGGTGGAAGCCAGGAGAACTACACTTAGCTCTGACAAGTCCATTAAATTTTAAAGTGACCCTGCCTCAGGCATGCTGGGAAGGGGTGGGGCCTGGCCCTGACTGCTTCTCTCAGCTGTTTGTTGTGCTGCCACAGCCCTGCTGTGGGAGGAGAAGGAGGAGAGCAGATCATGAATGAGCTTCCCAGGCAGACTCTTCTCTCTTGCTGGGAGAGTGGGGACAGGCCCTGGGCAGGCTTTGGGCTCTCTCAAAGGCCTCTCCAGTCCTAAGACCCAGTTGGAAGATGGTCACAGCAGGAGTGGGACAAGGGCTGCACACAGTGAAACAGCTCCTCCCAGCCTGAGTGGACTCTCATCTCCTTGGGCCCCTCCAGAGCTGTTGCACAGGGAGTTGCCCACGCCTTTCTCCTCTCTGCTCAGATGTTTGAAGAGAGAGGACCGGGCTGAGGAGAGCTGCAGGCCCTGGCACTCAGGAAGCTGTCTTGACCGCTTCTCTCCTCTCCCTCAGGTCCCAATTAATGGATTCTGACATGGATTATGAAAGGCCAAACGTAGAGACCATCAAGTGCGTTGTGGTGGGGGACAACGCTGTGGGCAAGACCAGGCTCATCTGTGCCCGGGCCTGTAATGCCACCCTCACCCAGTACCAGCTGCTCGCCACCCATGTGCCCACGGTTTGGGCCATCGACCAGTATCGGGTATGCCAGGAGGTAAGGCTGCAAGCCACTTGGTGGGGGCCCTGGCTATGCAGTGGGGCTCTTTCCTAAGCCCTAGCCCCATGTCCCAGACATGGCCTGTGCTGAGCTCATGGAAGCTCTAGGGGTGGGGTGAGGGCTCCTGAAGAGGAAAGAGGTTCTGGAGAGGGGCCTGAGGTGAGCCCCACCTAAGGGGCAGGAGCTTGGACTATTTGCATTGTGCATGGCTGAGCTGGTACTAGACTCCAGCTTTGTACAGCATCTGAGTAATCATATCCCCAGTAATGGGGAGCACAGGAGAGGGGGACTTTGGAGAGCTGAGAGGAGGAAAGAATCCGTGGGCTAATGGCAAAAAGATCAGGGGCTCATAAACACACCGACTGCTGAAAATCCTGTCCACTGCCATATTAGGGTCTCTGTGCTTCTGACCAACTTGGAGGCCACCCTTGCTATTGAGGGCAACTTCAGAGGTTGCACATGCATAGAAGTGTTACGCAGGACACTAGTGGGAGGTACTAGATTTGCCCTTCCAATCCCAAAGCTGCCAGGACCCTTGGATAAACTGGCACCCGCCTGAACTGATGCTGGGGCCCCAAGTACGGTTGCCCGGATTTCCATCTTACCCCCCTTTTCTCCCACAGGTGCTGGAACGTTCCCGAGATGTGGTAGACGATGTTAGCGTTTCTCTCCGCCTCTGGGACACCTTTGGAGACCACCACAAAGACCGTCGTTTTGCTTATGGGAGGTAAGGGATGCTTCCGACTCCATGTAGGGTGCCACGTGGGTGGGTATCGCCCCCGATTTCCCAAGGAACAGTGCAACTCTGTAAAGTTTAAATTGGGAGGAAGAAGTAAAGAAAACAACCCCCACAGAGGAGGCAGCCCTGGGAAGTGGAAGGAGTTGGGCTTTGGAGCCACAAGACTGATTAGAACCCAGCCCTGTTCCCTCCTAGCTCTGTCACTCTGGGCAATTAACTGTTCTGAAATGATAAAAATGGTAATTTCTAATGCACAAGATAGCCACGAGGTCAAAACAAGAGTCTCTGAAAGCTCTAAAATGCTAAATGAGAGGTACATAAATGAGAGGTGCTATTATTAATACATTTCGTATCAGATCATGTGAGCACATGACAGATGTGGGGTGCAGCCCCGGGAGGGGGCAGGCTGGCTACTCTTCCTGTTTCCCAGGCAGGTAACTTATTGCTAGCTTTCTCTGTCCATAACCTTACTCTCCTACCCCCCAGATCTGATGTGGTGGTTCTGTGCTTCTCCATTGCCAACCCCAATTCCCTCCACCATGTCAAGACCATGTGGTACCCAGAGATCAAGCACTTCTGCCCTCGAGCACCTGTCATCTTGGTGGGCTGCCAGCTGGACCTCCGCTACGCTGACCTGGAGGCTGTCAATAGGGCTAGGCGACCCTTGGCCAGGTAGTGGCGCTGTTGCTACCAGGGAAAGGAGGAAGGCTGGAGGGGGCGGGGGGTGTCTCCACTGTGCCCTGCTCAGCCCTGAGGGACCCTACTCATTCTTGCATCTCTTACTTCATTTGAAACAAGCTATGTTCACTCATTCATTCACTCATTCATCTATCATGCCCTGTGTGGGCAATACTGGACTAGAAAGAGAGAAGAAGTTGTCTTTCTGTGAAAGGGATTATAGTCTTGCTGGGACATGAACTAAATATGTCAATAAGATAAAGACCAACATGGACCCTTATGTGCTAATTGCCAGGGAGCTATTTAGGTGCTACCACTGCTTTGAGCAGGGCTTGGCATTGATACAGAAGGCTTCCTGGAAGAAGAGGGCATGGGAGGCGAGCCTTAAAGAACTGCTAGGGTTTGGTCAGACAGAGGAGAAAGAGCAGAGATTCAGTGCAAATGAGCTGGGCAGGAGGGGGCCAGGTGTACGTACATCCTGCCATCTCTCGACAGGCAGGCCTGGGCCCTGGCTGTCCCAGACTCCTGCCCTCCAGCCCCAATACAAGTTCGATTGCCTTTCTTGACCCGCAGGCCTATCAAGCCCAATGAGATCCTTCCCCCAGAGAAGGGTCGGGAGGTGGCCAAGGAGCTGGGCATTCCCTACTACGAGACCAGCGTGGTGGCCCAGTTTGGCATCAAGGACGTCTTTGACAACGCCATCCGCGCGGCACTCATCTCTCGCCGGCACCTGCAGTTCTGGAAATCCCACCTCCGAAATGTGCAGCGGCCTCTGTTGCAGGCACCCTTCCTGCCCCCCAAGCCACCGCCCCCGATCATCGTGGTGCCCGACCCGCCCTCCAGCAGCGAGGAGTGCCCCGCCCACCTCCTGGAGGACCCGCTGTGTGCGGATGTCATCCTGGTGCTGCAGGAGCGGGTGCGCATCTTTGCCCACAAGATCTACCTCTCCACCTCCTCCTCCAAGTTCTACGACCTGTTCCTCATGGACCTGAGCGAGGGGGAGCTGGGGGGCCCCTCAGGGTCAGGGGGCCCCCACCCGGAGGACCACCGGGGTCACCCTGATCACCACCACCACCACCACCACGGACGGGACTTCCTGCTTCGCGCGGCCAGCTTTGATGTGTGCGAGAGCGTGGAGGAGGGCGGGAGCTCCGGGCCTGCAGGGCTCCGGGCCTCAACCAGTGACGGGATCTTGCGGGGCAACGGAACAGGGTACCTGCCCGGGAGGGGGCGAGTGCTGTCTTCCTGGAGCCGAGCTTTTGTGAGCATCCAGGAAGAGATGGCGGAAGATCCGCTGACCTACAAATCCCGGCTGATGGTAGTGGTAAAAATGGACAACTCCATCCAGCCGGGGCCCTTCCGCGCTGTGCTCAAGTACCTGTACACGGGGGAGCTGGACGAGAAGGAGCGGGATCTCATGCACATAGCACACATCGCTGAGCTGCTAGAGGTCTTTGACTTGCGCATGATGGTGGCCAACATCCTCAACAACGAGGCCTTCATGAACCAGGAGATCACCAAGGCCTTCCACGTCCGCCGGACCAATCGGGTCAAGGAGTGCTTGGCAAAAGGCACCTTCTCAGGTAGGCATCCACTTAGAGACTGACAGCCTGAAGACAGGGGAGCGTCCTACCCGCAGCACTCCGGAGGCGCTGGGTTGACCCGACTAGCATTGTCTCAGGACCCCATGTCCCGGAGGTGCGGACCCCTCAACTGCTGGAGCGTCATCTCTCCTGCCGTGAGCCCAGTTTAGCACGGCTCAGACTGTGGCTTCAGAAGGAGGCAGGATACCTGGGAGCGGGCTCTCCCCTTGGGGTTGGTGGTCCTGTTACAGGGCACCCCAATGTGAATTGGGTTGCCTGTCTATGGGCCTTCACCCACGCGCTTACAATTCAGTCGTATTATGTACACACTCAAAAAGGTTCAATAGTGGATTTATTTAGAAGGAGAAAGGTAAAGGAAGAACCCAGGGAAAGAGAGAGAGAAATACAAGTTAAGCTAGAATGTTCTACGAGTTCTGCTGACTTGGACTCCGCCACGCTGAAAACTGATCGAGAGCCAAAATGATCAGCTGCGAACCCCCAGGCCAAGAGACCCCCCCAGAGCCCCCATGTCCAGCTTTATCCCAACCTGGCTGCTCAGCTCCACCCTCACGTCCCAGCGTGCTTCTCCTTGGTATTGATGGGATTAGTAGCTCCAGTATCTGGAGTGTGGGTGGAATCCATGAAACCTGTCATAGTCCCACATTCTTTCACCACATCCTCATGTGATGCTTCTTCTCCTGGACAGATGTGACCTTCATCCTGGATGATGGCACCATCAGTGCCCACAAGCCCCTATTGATTTCCAGCTGCGACTGGATGGCTGCCATGTTTGGGGGGCCGTTTGTGGAGAGTTCCACCAGGGAGGTAAGACCTTGGTGGGGATAAGGTGGAAAAGAGGGACGTACACCCTTTGCATCTGAGACCTGTCCCTTAATGATACTCTCTTTTGTATTGACTGGGCTAGCAGAGTGGTGGGCCCAAGAGGAACTGATGAGGTGTTTTCCACAGCCAAGGATTTTCCAGTCTACGTGGACAGGGAGTTTTAGTAACAGCTTAGCAATATGGTTTTCAGTGCCTTTTCTCTCAGGTCTTGCAAGCTATGTAGAGAATTTAAATGACGTCCCCAAACTTGCCTAAGTAGCAAAGGGTTAGGACTTGAACTCACCACTTCTATTTCCCCAGATCCTTACACTGTATCTTACTTTCTCCCTAACACATAGGAGGTAACTGGAAAAAATTCAATGTGTCCCAAAAAGAACCCATCACTGTTTTATTAATAAAAGGATTTATTAATATAGAGGTATGGCAAAGCCAAGAGATCAAGAGAAAAGAGCCATTAAAAAAATGCATTATTATAGCCCAGATCTCAATTGGGGAGGCCCAGGTGTGGCATGGAGGGGGTCCACAGGGAAGCTCCAAGTGTCGGTTAGGAGGCAGAGGGGACAAGAACCTTAACTGTCATTTACTGGAGCGGAGACCTTTACTGGGGTGGAGAGTATTAAGTGCTCTTACCCAGCAGCTTTCGAATTGACCGGCTTCAATAATTTCAGCAGACTCCAGGGTATACGGATGTCTGTAGTTGTTTGGAACCTTGTTCTGTGATAAGACCAGTGGATGGAAACCTTGATATCTGATAAAGAAGATGGCTGAGGGGTGTGGACTCTTTATTGAACAGTTTGCAGAGGGAAGGTGTGCTTGCAGGTGACTCCTTCCCTGTCTCTGGGAATGAGCTGGGCCTGAGAGGGGCAGTTCTATAGGGTTTCGGAGTGCACAGGGTAAACACAAAGGCTGCATACAGTCACCTTCTGTTCTAGTCAGTGAGGCTCACTTCTCAGGTGCCGAACCTGATTCAGAAGGCATCTATCACCACGCCCTGGTGAATACTCCTTAAGTCTCCTCTCTTTCCTATTCTTCCACCGCATCAGAGCAACCGAGGCTTGGCCCTGGGTGTGCCCTGTCTGCTGCAAACTAACATGGGTATTCAGCGCTCAGCCTTGCAGTTCACAAGGCTCTACTTGATGCAGATGCTTCAAGTTCTGAGCGTCACAGGCAGTTTTCCGAGCTGATCTGTGGTTTCTTTCGAGTCCAGGAGACCAGAGCTTTCACTTCTGCCGCCTCCTCACTGCTTGTCTCTTGAATGAGAACTGGACCAAAAGCAACACAGCACTCTGGTGACACAGAGTTGGAATTTCCCAAGATTTCTGGGAAGTCCTAATTGAAGGCTCAGCGGAGGGGGTGAGATTCGAGGCTCTGATCCTTGAAGCCTCTGTTAGATTTGGATATCCCAAGCCTGAGACTAGGAATTCTCCGAAGCCCCACGGGCCTGCCAGCCTTAGGCACTTCTCAGTACCTTTGAAGCCAACTTGAAAGCTCTAGGCGATTCTCTGCGCAACCTGGAGAGATTTGCCTGATGAGAAAGCAGTTTTTTGTGGCAGCGTTGTTCTGAAGAGATCCCAGAGGCCCCAGGCAGCAACCTTGAACAACCAGAGAAAAGCCAGCCAGTGTTTGCTTTGACTTGGATCCCACTTCCAGGGCTCCCTGCAGGGCTGGGGGGCCCCAGAGGACCAGAGTGTAGGTTTAGGTGACAATTAGAACTCCTCAAGCATCCACCAAGCCAGAGTAGCTGCAGAAGGACGCCACTGCAAATCTAGAACCTTGTGAAAGGTATCAGAGCTCTGCCTCCTGGTGCTGTCAGCAGGCCGGGGCTCGGTGCTAGTGTCTCCAGGAGACAGGCCTTTGGGGTCTTTGCAGTAGCTTGGGCTGCCCTAGAAGGGCTGTGTGTCTGAGGGAGACTCGTTGCATAGGCTGGGGCCTTTGGGTGTCTCCAAACTGAGGGGGTCCCCCCCACAGGTGGTGTTTCCCTACACGAGCAAGAGCTGCATGAGAGCCGTGCTGGAGTACCTCTACACGGGCATGTTCACCTCCAGTCCCGACCTGGATGACATGAAGCTCATCATCTTGGCCAACCGCCTCTGCCTGCCGCACCTGGTTGCCCTCACAGGTAACTAACCAGAGCGCCCGGGACCTCCCTAGGGAAGAAGGCAGGGAACCCCCCAGGCAGGATTAGATCTTCTTCTCTGCTTCTCTCCTCCTAAGGGACCAGCTATAGCACCAAGGGAATTAGTTGACAAAAAGTGAAATATGGTGCGGAGGTTTGGGTGAGGACACAGACACCAAGAAGAGAATGTGAGCGGATGCTGCATGGGGGCACCTCATGGGCGCTCTCCTAAGGCGGTTTCAGCCCAGAGAAGTGGTTTCCTATAGGTGACAGTGTCTAATTGGCTGGAGAGAATAGAACACAGTTATATTTCTACCCTTTGGTTCTTCTCTTCTTTCTCTCCTTTCTTCTCTCCTTTCTTCTCCTCCTTTCCTCTTCCTTTCTTTCCTGCTCTACCTTCAATGTTACCTGCTTTGCTTTAAAATAAAAATCAAACATGGACCTTCCATTCATAATCCTTGAAAAGAGTGTGAGCATCTGAGGAGCAGAGACTGAGATCTGAGCCCTTGCTGGGGAGACCAAGCGAGTAGGGGGCAGTCAAGGGGCAGGAGAAGAGACCTGGAGTTGTTCAGAGGCAGGAAGACTTTCAGAAAGCTCCTGCTGAAGTGCGAATTGGCACTTGTGTGGTTGGCATTAATACCCAGACTGGTCAGTGTTATTGGCCAGCCAGGGGCGGGGTTGAGGGAGGGGCTGAGAACAATCACATACTGAGTTGAGGTTCAGGGCAGGTCTTGAGTCACAGCTGCTGGGGCCCTGAGCAGATGATCAGAATCAGCCTTTAGATACATGAACAGCAGTTCCATGATGACGAGTTGGAAGGTGGGACTAGGTCATGATCAGAAGCAATATATGTATGTATATATATATATATATATATATATAATATTTTATTTATTTATGCATACAGAACTGGGGTGCAGGCCAGAGGTGCAGGGGCGTTGAGAGGATTCACCAGAGACAGAGTGGGGAGCAGAACAGACAGATTGACTCTGTACACTACTGAGGGGAGCAGCGGGCGGGTCAGGAGAGGTCTGCCACACCATGTGGTCACCTCCGGGGCTGGGGATCAAACTCTCACTGAAGTGGCAGTGGCTAGCTTGCAGTGCTGCACTTTAACGTGTTATGCCACCAGGGAGGGCCAATGTATACACACACACACACACATATGATTTTTTACTTTTTAATGCATACAAGAACTGGGGTTAGGCTAGAGGTACTGGGGGGATGGTGCAAAGATTCACCAGACAGTGGGGAGCAGAACCAGTGGATCTACTGAAATACTCTGCTAAGAGGGTGAGGGGAGCAGTGGATGAATCAGGAGAGGTCTACTGTGGCATGTGGATCAGCTCCTTGGCCAGGGATCGAAATCATGCTACAGTGACTGGCAATAGACTGATAGTGTTGAGACTTTAACCCCTGCCCACCAGGGGCCCCCCAGAAGCAGACTATTAAAAGCTGAGCCTGGAGAGGTGTCAAGGACCCCTGGCTTGGGGCACAGGGGACTTTAGGGCATGGAGCAAGAGAGAGCCAGTATGTCACCTACAAACGTCCTTAAAAAAGTACTGCCATCGCCCCAGAGCACATAAAACTGTCCAAAATTTTGGACTGAGGAATTGAACTTTAGAAAGACTATTTCCAAAGAAATGACCCAAAGGAAAAAATATAGAAAGATATTTCCATAAACTTGCTTCATCGTGGCAGGCAATCACAAATCAGACAGGCAGGCCCAGACCGTTAAAGAAGCTAAACTGCACGGCTGCCTGGGAGGGCCTGGGGAAGGGCTTTGATGGCTCCGTGCACACCGGCAGACAGACAGCAGTGCACTGTGTGCACCTTGCTAAGGGCCAGGAGATGCTGAGTGACTATTGCTGAGTGACTGCAGTATAGCTGATGATGTGTTGTGACAATAATAGTATGTGTTGATGGGTGAGATATGATCTCTATACAATTATTAATTCAAACTTAAAGCTTTTTTAGTTAAGTATAATACAAATTCATGAAACACGTTCAGTTTCATGAGCCATTATTGAGCCCAGTGACACCCATGGGAGCTAGAACGTGGCTGGCCACACAAGAAGCCTCCACTGTACCTCCCAGTCACCCTGTGCCAGAAGAAACCCTCTGCCTATTACTCTTCGTTAGGGTAATTTTTATGACCCGCCCCCTTACTTTTCTTTCTTTCTTTCTTTTTTTTTAATAATATAATAGTTTATTTTTACATCATTTTGTGCCTTTTCCCATCTCAGTTGTAATCCCCGAGGGCTTCCCATCACCATATCACCGTGTGCCATAACCATAGGCCAGTGCACTCCCCTCCCCCCACTGTTTTTGATCCTTTACTTTTTTTTGATAGTTTTATCATGCAAGTGTACATCTCTGGACACTATCGGGATAATTTTATTTTTTATGTGCCACTTATACCATGTCATTGAAATTTGTTTCCCTTGTAAATTATTTGTTGGAAGAGACCCCCCACTGATCTTTTGTCCTGTACAGTTTCCTACAGCCTGGATTTTTGCCGACTGTGTTTCTGTACCGCCCAATTTCTTGTCAGCTGGCCATTGGTTGAGAGGCCATTGGTTGAGAGGCCATTGGTGAATCCACTTCATAGATTTTACTTTTCATCAAGAGGACAGATTGCCTGTATTTGTCTCTTTTTGTGATGCTGGTTGCCACTGATATTGCTGGATTCAGTAATTTGCTAGGTGTTCTGAATGGTACTATTTCAACCCAGTCGTTCCTTTCTGTATCTAAAAAGAGAGAAACTTGCCCCCATCAACAGATTATCCAGAGTACAGTTCATGTGGGAATGTCAGGGTGGCCGTCATTCTTTCCTTTTATTCACCAGTTTCAAGTTAAATTTGTTTCCTGTCACCGTTTGAAGCTGACCAAATGTTCTTTTTCATGAAGTGCTATTGTGAGCCATTCCATCTGAACATACCTGCTTGGTCTCCACTAACTGCAGTTATTCTGTTGACGCTGAGAGCGTATTGCACTGTTAATACTTAGAAGTGTCTGTGCGTGACTCTAGAGGCCGAACTTTCTGGCTGTGTGGACTGACAAGGATCTTGGGTATCTTCTGCTCTATTTCTCTGAGAGTCCTCGTTTCTTATAGTTGGAATGTGTCCAAGGCTAGTCTCTGTATGAGGGATGCTCATGTTCTGAGTTGGCTGTTGCTTCTAGGTCTTTTCCATGAACCGAGTAGAAAAACACACATATAGTTTAAAGATAAAATGCCTCATGTGTTTATTCTGATGGGTTAAAATGTAGGACTAAGAGAGTTCTTTTATATAGACATTTTTTTTAAAGATTTATTTATTCATACAGAACTGGGGTGCAGGCAGAGATGTGAAGGATGACAGGATTCACCAGAGACAGAGAGGGGAGCAGAACAGGCAGAACGATGAAGCACACTGCTGAGGGGAGCAGGGGCGGGTCAGGAGAGGTCTGCCGCGCCATATGGATCTCCTCCGGAGCAGGCGGGGATCGAACTCATGCGGAAATGGCCTCAGCCTCTCAGTGCTGCGTTTTAACCTGCTGCACCACCAGGGAGGGCCTATATAGACATTTTAACATAAAACCCATGATTTGTTGCAAAAGTTAAATTTACCCAATCCATATTTTTTATTTTGGTTTAATCCATATTTTTTATTTTGTTGTTCTGAGCACACCTGAGTTTTAATACTTTTTCCCAGTAGTATCTGGGTTGATTCTACTGGGGCTTCTCACCCTTTGTAGATTAGGTCATTGGGGGAACATATGTAACTTGAAAAATCCTCTTAGGTGATGCTCATATCGCCTTTCCCTCCCACCCTTTCTCCCCTGGGAAAGTCTTGTTCAAATTCCAGCTCCTTTGTGTCAGGATTTCCGAGTGGTCTCAGGCACCAGACTCAAATCCCAGCTTCTCCACTGGAGAAACTTCAGTCTCCTGGTCCGCTGGGACTTGCCCTTGGCCCTGATTGCTCTTTGCCCTGCAGCGAGCCCTCGCCAGGGTGGTTTGGTGAGGGCATATTTGTTTCCTGGGATTCTTGAGTTGATTCCTGGCTGTGTGTGTCACAGAGCAGTACACAGTGACCGGGCTGATGGAAGCAACCCAGATGATGGTTGACATTGATGGGGATGTCCTTGTGTTCCTGGAACTGGCTCAGGTATGAGGTGAGGGGGAGCATCCCTCCAGCATTCCCAGCATGGGGTTCTGTCTGCCCACTCACAGTGAACGAGGGGGAGCAGGCAGTGGTGGGCAGGAGGGAACCCATCGTCAGACCTAGGCCCTGACTGGGCAGAGCCCATGTCATCATGCGTGCCAGAGCACACCACCCACCTCCCACCCCACCCCGGCCCATCAAGCCAAGAGGTAAAGGCGACAGTGGGAGGAAGGGACTGAGACTTCAGGCTTGGAGGGAGCCCCAGGCTCGTGTTCAGACTGGTGACTGCCTGCTAAGGTCATTTAAAGGACATCGAGATGCTCGACCTAGAATTAACTGCCCACCTCTTATTTCCAAACAAACTTGCAAAATCCCCCACACCAACCTTCCCAGCGCCAGAAATCCTACCACAGAAGATTAAATTACGAAGTTAAAGCGTGCAGATTTGAGGCTTATAGACACTCCTGGGAAATTCAGCTCCCTGAGTCCAGTCCTCAGCACCTAAGTGCAGACAGCTTTAGTTTCCAATGGGGAAAAGGAAGAGTGTGGACTTGGGGGTGTGGGAGGGGGGCTGTGCAGGACAGAGGTCAGGAGATGGTGGTGTCCCAGAAGCCAAAGCCAACATTCTGCCCTCAGGAGGTGGGCCCTTTGCGACCACAAGGCCTTCGCTCTCCCACCCCAAAGGTCCTGAGGCCCATTGTAGATGTCAGTCTGAGGCACACCCGCCCCAGGGTCTCTTCACAGACTCCCTTCTGTCTGTCCCCAGTTCCACTGCGCATACCAGCTGGCCGACTGGTGTCTCCACCACATCTGCACCAACTACAACAACGTGTGCCGCAAGTTCCCCCGCGACATGAAGGCCATGTCCCCAGGTGAGCATCCCGCAGAGGCCACGCCTCCCTCACTCCCAAGGAGCCTCCCCCGGGCCTGCCAGTGATCCAGGAACTTGATCTTGGGGTTGGGAAGCACCTGCGAAGGAGCATCCAGAGGGGGCCCCAAGGACACATCCTGGCCCAGGGGGCAGGGTTGCTGGGGACTGGGGGCGACTCACCCTACCTCACTGGGCTGCTGTTTGTCACAGTTCCAGAAAGGGGGGCAAACTAGATAGAGCTGATATCTTTTGAACTTTTTGGGGCAGGACTGCACAGTAGGAAATACACGTTAGATTGTGAGCCAGTACTTGTATAGAAAAATATCGAAATTGTTTTTCATGCTGTCCATATCCACTACCTTGATTTCCCAGCCTAGGACTGGCCGCGCATCCCAGTTTGGACAACTCATGTTTGGTTATCCTTGGAGGTCTCCTGTGATACCCTCTGCTTGATTGATATATGTCAGGTCCTGGGGCCTAACAGGAAGGCATGGGCTCCAGAGGGAAGTGCTGCTGGCTTCTCTGAGTTCCCGTCACATGTTCTGGAGGTCGCCATTCTGCCATGACCCCCTTCCTCTTTTTAGGTTGTCACCCCACCTACCAGGTCTTCTAGCTCATTCTCTCCTGTCATGCTTACTACAACCCTTTTAGCATTTTCTTTCTAAAAGAATAGCTCCTATCCTGCCACTCTTCGGACCCCAAACCTTCCATGTCCCCCACTGCTTTCCAGAATAAATCCAGACCCCTCAGCCTAGCCATCCTGCTAACTGACCCCTTGTCTTCCTGCAGCCCTCCCTTCAGCACAGCTCTGCCAGAATCTTCTGCTCTTTCTCCCAGCCATTCTAAGCATCTGCCCACAGCCTTACTTGTCCATCCTTCCTCTTTGGTTCTTTGTCTCAGAATGTCCCCCCACCCCCACCTCCCCTAGTACATATGAAGGCCCCAGGTAGATCTCCCTTGTGTCTTCGGACAACAGCATGACTGGGAGAGCATTTCCCCAGCCCTGTCAACCCCACTTCCTGGGCATGTAACTTTTGGGAGCTCTGCAGCTAGAGGGGAGCGCTGTGACGGCAGGGGCTGGTTTCCCAGGTGCTGTCCCTTGCTGGATGGAAGGTCCGCGGTGGGTGCTGTGTCAGTGGGGTGGGGGCCTCTCTGACACCCTCTACAAACCACACCCCTCTGGCCCTTCTGCCCCTTCTGACATGCCCTCTGCCACTCTGCTCCAGAAAACCAGGAGTATTTTGAGAAGCACCGGTGGCCACCCGTCTGGTACCTGAAGGAAGAAGACCACTACCAGCGGGCACGGAAGGAGCGGGAGAAGGAGGATTATCTCCACCTGAAGCGGCAGCCCAAGCGGCGATGGCTGTTCTGGAACAGTCCCGCCTCGCCATCCTCTTCCGCTGCCTCCTCGTCATCCCCATCTTCCTCCTCAGCTGTGGTCTGAGATGCCGCCGCCCTCTTCTGACCCAGCTGCTGTTGTCCCCACTTACCCTCTGCTCTTCTGCGTTTCCCCCGCCCCCATCTTCCAGGGACAAGGGGACCCACATTACCAGGACCCTGAGGGCAGAGCTGTTCTCACAGACAGGAGCGGGGAGCTGGGCCTTGTCTATCAGAGCAGGCATGCCCTGCATGCCCTGCAGAGGTCTCCAGTTCCAGGCAGGGCGGGAGAAGTTGCTAGGGGCGGGGCAGGAAAGGGCTGAGACGTCTGGTTCCTAATCTCTGGGTTGGTGAGCCCCAGAGTCAAAGGGAAACCCCTCCTGGCCATGAGACCATGCTGTGTGTGTCTCTGAGGGTCCTGCCTCTGTTGGTCATGTAAAGACTTAAGGGTTGCACTTGTTTTGTGGGTGTTCCCACATGGAGCCTACTTAAATCCTCACTGGAGAAGCCAGGGTAGAAATTAAAGCCTTTAGAGCCCAACTCAAGGCTTCTGCATCCTGGGGTACAGCTGCCAGAGGCCACAGGTAAAAAGGCCTCCACTCTGCCAGCCTCCCTAGAGGGCCACATGCATCCAGGCCTGGCAAAGGCTGGCAGGCTGCTCAGAATATGGGCTGAGAAGCAGTTGCTCTTGGTGCAATGAGAAGGCTCCCTCCCTGGTCCTTCACCTCTCAGATTTGGAGAGGAGACCCAACAGTAACAGCTGGGGTGGGGTCGAGGGAGACAAGGAAGCTGGTGGGGGAGGGGACCTGAGTATAGCAAGCCGGTTCTGTGGGGCCCCTCCCCACCTCTGGTTAGCATGGCTTCTTATGGGGTGAGGCAAAGTAGCAAAAACAAGAAACAAAACCCAAACAACAGCAAACAAAATCACCACCCACATAATACCCTAGCCCCTTATCCCCTCAAAGGAAGAAAAACAGAAAAAGATCATGTACAGCTTACATTTTTACAAAGCCGAACGGGCTCCGGTGATGATGAGATAAAGGTCTAGGTTATAGAATTGACTCTGATGGCTTTCAGGAAAGAACTTGTCACCTGTGTGGCTGAGGCCCTGCCATGCTGCTGACTCTGAGGGTCACACAGCTGCACCCCTGCAGCCTGCTGGGGTTGAAGTTTCAGGGGGGCTGGGCAAGGGTGGGGGTGAGTGTCTCAGGACTCAGACCTAGCATGGGACCCTTGTGTTAGCCAGTGTTGGGAATCAGTGATCCCCTTCACCTTCTGAGGCTGACTCTAGGATGCCATGGTATTGGAGGTGGGGTGAAAGGTCAAAGGCCAGCAAAAGGGCCCCAGTTTGGAGACCAGGAGTCCCTGAATGAAGGCTCTTAGGACATGGTCTTCCTTAGCTGGTCTGGGAAAAAAGGGGAGGAGGGCAAAAGGGAGAATTGAATTAGAGTAAAACCAAGGTCCATCCCAAGAGGATGATTGTGGAAGATTAAGACTAGCTGCTACCCCTGGGGAAAGCCCGGGCCATGCCAGACATTCCCCCTTTTCTAATCTTGATCCACATTTCACCCCGCCTACCCCTCACCCTTTTTAGATTTAAAGGCTGAGCCCCTCAGTTGAAGGTAGGGCCAGAGAGACAATAAGGTGTCAAGCTAGAGAATGATACTAAAGAAAGGGGGAGTGGCTTTAGGTCCAAGCCCCTGGGGTGGGCTGCACCACCACAAACTGGCGTTAAGTCAGGGCTAGTGTAAATCCAAAAACAAAGGGAAACTTTCTAGCAATTTTGTGCTGCTACCACCTAGAGATTTGAGGTTAGTCAAGAGGTGAGCTAGGAGAGAGAGGCAGAGATCAAGTAGGTTGAGTGGCCAAGACCCCCCTTGTAGGAGCTGAGACTTATCCCAGGCATGACTGCCTGTCTCAAGTCCCTGGGGGTGGGGCAGGGGCTGGGTGGGCTTGTGCAGTCCCCTGCTGGCTGGCCGCCTCCCTTCAGCTGAGCACCGCCCTTGGCCTTGGGGAGGCTGAGGAGCTAAAGGGCCTGGTAGGAGGAGGTAGCATTGGAGCAGGGTGCAGCTCTACCCTCTTGCTCTTGGGTAGGTGACAGGAGGGACACACCTGAGTCTCAGGGCTTCCAAGCATGCTAGGTGAGAGGGAGACCCCCCTCCAGAGCAAGGGGAGGGGGGGAGGTATTCCTGACTCTGCATGCCAAAGAATCTGGGCAACTGATGAGGATGCACAAAGGCCAGTGGTGAGAGAAAGTGAAGATGGCCAGGGAGTGTTCCCACAAGTACCCCACCACCCAGGGCCAGCTCACCCCTCAGGGACCCACTGCCCTGCCCCCCAAGGCTTTGCCAGAGCCAGTCTGCACCACGCAGGAACTCAGCAGGCCCAGGTGCCCTGCAGAGACCACCTGGAGAGGCTGTGCAGCAGCCCCATCCTCAGGCTGCAGGGGGAGGTCAGGAGGGGCCAGCTCCAGTCCTCAGGAGCCTGGTACTTGGCGATGCAGAGTCAGAGCAGGGACACCCAAGCAGGGCCAGCATGAATGGAGGGAGGGAGTCCCGTGCATGGCCTTAGAAGCTGCTGCAGGGGGAAAGGGGGTGGGGGAGGAAAACACCACACCTCTTTTTATATAAGGTTTCATATTTAATTTGGTCATGAATTCATAAATACATGAGTATTTTGTACCTAATGGCCTGTCTTGTTTGATTTTATAAAAAAAAAAAAAAAACTTCAAAGAAGGGATTGTCCCTTGGGGGAAGGCTGGAAGGGTACCCAACCATTAAACAAAACTTAAAAAGTGTGATATTTGGGTAGAAAGCAGTAGAGAGGACACTCTCATGCTGTCATGAAGCTTCTCTCTGGTAAAAGACACAATGGACATGTGAACAAACACACAAACCTGACATGCTGACAGGGTTGGTACTTTGACAAACCCTCAAGAAAGCGCCCAGAGAAAGGGGAGAGTGAGCAGAATCTGCAGTTTCCCAACACCACCTGACTCCAGGAGCCTCCCACAGGGAAGGACCTGCTGCAACGGGAGCAGTGGCGCCCTCTGGAGGGAGAGGGATGTAAGTGTCAAAGCCCTGGAAGTTGAGTTCCCCACTTCGGAACTCTGGAACACCGATTCCCTGGATGTGTCAAAATGTTCTCACAACTCTATTTTGGATCCACCACACACGTCTTGGAACAAGACAACACACAAAACTTTAAGTGAGAAAAACCCTGAGAATTAACCCCTCTGACATCTCCCTACTGGGATTGAAGCTGTACAAGCTGGAGACAGATGTGGTGGAAGGATTGAATTTGTGATGAAGTATTTTAAGTAAGAGAAAATTCTAACATGTCAGTTATCTTAGGCTCAATTGTCATAAAATGACACAGAATTGGCATAACATACAATAGCCACTGAAAAATTACTACACCTGGAAAGAAGCAAGAAAATATGACCGAAACAAAGATGAAAACCAAGCAATGACAGACCCAGAAATAAACTATAGCATTAGCAGAAACAATATTCAAACACCTATTATAAGCATACACAAGGATTTTAAAGAAAAACATAATGAGAAGAAACTAAGATAATCTATATTTTCCAGATGGAAGCTCAGGTCTATTTAAAGGAGGTATACCAGATAAATAGGTACCGTATTATATGTTTAACTTTTAAAAAGATAATTTACTTTTACAAACTAGTAATAATGGGATTTATAACATACATAAAGGTAAAGTGTATATTTTTAAAAATAGCACAAATGATAGAAGCGGACAATGGAAATAAACTTAAGGCTCTCGCATTATCTACAAAATGGTATAATATTGCTTGATGGTATAATGTGATAAAAGTATTTTGTAAACTCAAATAGCAAAGAAATATGGCCAATAAGCCACTAGTAGAGATCAAATGGGATCCTACAAAATATCTGATTAATCTAAAAGAAGATATAAAAGGAGAATAAAAGGGAATTAACATTTAGGACATATAGAAAAAAAATAGGATGGTAGACGACTTAACCCCAACATAACTACAGTAAATATACGTATCCAGACGAGATTGCTAAAAATGGCTCACACCTGTTTTACATAACAGTCTTATTAGAACCCAGCCAAACTCACTCATGTACATACCCTCCGGCTGCTTTCACATGAAAATGGCAGAATTCAAGAGTTGAGGCAGAGACTTGAGGTCCTGAGAAGCTGAAAATACTTATTTTCTGGCCCTTCACAGAAAAAGTCTGGTCCACTCTCTCCTCTTCTTCCTAATACCCCCAACTAGAGATTGCAATTTAAGTGCAAAAATTGGTAGATACCATAAGAAATCAAACTACGAGAAGTTTGTATGAAATATTTATTTACTTTTTTTTGGAGGTAACACTGGCTTTTAACTTTGTAAGCTTTTAACTTTGTAAGCTTTACATTTCATCAGCTTATAAGAGCCATTTTAAACTCAGAGATATCTATGTAGTGTTCAATTAGCATTTAACATTTAAATGTTCCATACACATTGTCCACTCTTGCTCCCTGAGGCTATAAAATAGTGTCAAGGTGGGAGACCAGTCACTGTGACTTCTCACCCAGATGACTACAATTGCAAGTAACCGTTCAGGCTTAGGGTACAACAACAACAGTGTATTTCAAAGGGAAAATGAGTTTTTAAGGCCACCGTTGTCTGGCTGCCCCACCCCAGGTAGTGCCCAGAAGTCTACAACTTGACACTGCTCATGCAAAATGGTGCCATCATTAGTTGAGAGCCTGGAGCTGGTAGCACGCCAGCAGGCAAGTGTACCAGGATCCAGTTCACAGTGGCTGCTGGAGCCATGGGTAGCACTGGGCTGGAGCAAGTCTTGCCACCAGAGCCCCAAGTCTAGCTCTCCTGAGGAAGACTGAGGAGTGGGGACAAACCACCATGTCGAAGGCTTGCCGTGGCCCTGGGGCTCCTGTTTCAAGACCATGGCAGACATGGGGAGTGGATCCTAAAGAGTCACTACAATGACCTGAAATGGCACATGACCTACCCCTCTACCCTACCCATGAACTTTAGAGGAGGAGCCTCACACATGACTACCCAGGTAACCGACATCCAAAGGGTTTTGCTGGCAGCCCTTCTCACGTTCTGCTCACTTGTAAACATTTACTATAAATTATATAAATATTCACACATGTATACAATTATCATGATGAAAAGACTGGACCCTTGGGCCCTCCCTAGTGGTGTGGAAGGTTAAATTGCAGCACTATGAAGCTGTCCACAGCCACTGCATCATGGGTTCAATCCCCGGCCAGGGAGGTGACCCACATGACGTGGCAGACCTCTCCTGACCTGCCTGTTGCTCCCCTCAGCAGTGCACTTTGTCAATCTTCCTGTTCTACTCCCTACTCTGTCTTTGGTGATCCTCTTACTCCACGCACCTCTGGCCTGTACCCTGGTTGTGGCATGCATAAACAAAAATCTTTTTAAAAAATGACAGCTGAAGTTGCCAGTCACAACTCAAACTGCATGATGGAGAACCAGAATGGACCAGGGCAAACTCCACAGAGATAGGCTTCACAGACGCACCACTCTGCGCACCTTATATTTCTATACATTTTATGATGATAGAAATATAAACAATCAATGTAATACACTTGGTAAGTGCACTTAAAAAACCTTCTCAATGTTTATATAAATATATAAAACATGAAAAATACACAAGCATATAAATTAATATTAATATATACATAACTACACATTAACATTAAAATAATACAAAAAATCATAACAAAACATGTAAAAGTAAAAAGTGCAGTTGTCTTAGGATGAAAAAAATTCTATAAGCATAAAAATAACATCCTAAAATGGTACTACCCAAATTTATCACAAGATATCTATCTTAAATGCCTTGAGATTCCACTGTGGAATCTTAAAAACTGTCACAGTAAACAATTCATAAAAACAAAAAGCCAGAGCTCCAACTGATTTGAAAAAAGTTCTGGAAAATTCTAGAGCGTCTTCAATTATTTTCTGTTTCTTTCCAAGGAAGCTCTGGTTTCCTAAAGCGAGTCCTGTACACTCAGGGTAGCGTGGAGTCCCCGTCCTCATAGGTGTACAGTTTGGAGTGCACCAAGTGCTTCTCAATCTTGTCTTTTGCAAGATTTTCCTTAATCTCTACCAAGGCGTCTAGCAGGGTGTTCACTGAGGCTTCCATCCCAGTGATGCTGTGCCATTGCTGCAGCATCTGATGCAGGTGTTCCTCTGTGCACCGGCTTCGCTCTTTAGCAAGTTGGATATCATTTTCTTTGAGACCCACCTTCCTCATAAATAGGTCCCAATATCTCACGTTGACTTCGCTTGAAAAGTAATCGAAGGACTTCCTCAGGCCTAGGTGGGAGGAAAGCCACAAAGACAGCCAGGTGAGTTGGGCCACTTCAGAAAGAGCAAAGGACTCGTCAGGCCCAGACCTGCAGAAGGGATCTGAAGTGCTTTCCCTGAGGCCAGCTGGCTGCTCAGCTGCCCTCACGGCTTCCCACAGGCAGGGAGGGAATCAGGCCGCAGGGCCTAGTTTTCACCTGTGCCCAAAGGACTGTGGGAGTCACAGTCAACAGAAAGCCCTGCTCTGAGGGAAGGTGAGCAGCGGAGACAGGAAGCAGCGTAGCCCTGAATTGTTCAGTGAGGGTTTGGTCCCTGCTCACAGGACAGTGGCCCATCCAGCCTATGTGCCTGGCCACATCATCTAGGTTTGTGAGACAGCACTGTGAGGTTTGCACAGCAATGAATCACCCAAAGACACATTTTCTCAGAATGTTGTCTTTGAGCAATGCCCTTAAACAATGCATGACTATTCAGGCAGGAGGCAGAGGTGGGGAGACATTACAGGTACTGCAGGCTCTCAGAAGAGACTGCTCAGACCGCACCTATCACGAGAGGAAGGGCCCGGGGCCACCAGGTACACGGTGGCCAGAGTCAGGGCCTGGAGGGAGCAAGGCCTTGGGCGTCACGCCCAGCTTGGCCTCACTCACCGACTCTGTGGCAGAGCTGCATGGGGACGGACAGACAGACGCTGAGCAAAACACCTGTAGGGTGGGGCAGACACTACCCAGCTCGTGGGACCGAGAGGAGAAATGAGGTGTGTGTGGAACATCCTGCAAGATAGCCGGCAGAAACATCAGGTGGCCCAGGAATGCGGTTCCTATTTTCTAATAACTTCATTCACAAAAATGAAAGTGGTACTAGTTTTAATAAGATGGGGCTAGTTCAGTACATTCTAATGTAGTATTTCAACATACAGTTAACACAAAAATGATCAATGAGTATCTTATATCCTGACTGATGACTATCTTATATCCTTTCTTCCTGCTAATTCTTTGAGAGTCGTATGGAGTTTACACTGCAGCCAGAGATCAAATGCCTCGCACTCTCCTGTCAGGGCCAGTGGGTGCTCTGCTGGACTGACTTAGGCCCCCACATTCCAGTGACAACCCGCACAGAACCCTTCCTTCCAGCAGCTCCTGGACTGCAGTTAGGAGTCTTTCCCCTGCCTCCAGCTCTGCAGCCCCCAACAAAATACTCACTTTCAGTAGCGTCTGCAGCATTCACTGGAACCAGGCGCCTACTTTCCTTCTGCGACTCTTTAGTTTCCGCTGATCTCTGTCAAGTACAGTGGGGAACACCCCTGGGCTGAGTCAGGGGTCCTGGATTCCAGACCCAGCTGCAGCCGTGGCCTGGGGCAGCTGCCCTCGGGTTCTGTGAGATGAGCCTCCTGCCCCTCTCAGCTGGGCGCCGAGCCACAGGGAGCACGTTCCCACAGAAACTCACTTCTTCTGTCTGTTCCTACCTGACACCTGTGGATGCCCATGCAGGCATCACCAAGTCAAGACAAGGAACATTCCCACCGCCCCACTCACCCATGCTCTGGTCCATTCCCACCCACCCCCAAGGCCCAGACACTGCCTCTGAGACTTGTACATGACTCAAATGAAGATGCTGTGAAGACACTTTGGAAAAATCTTAAGTAAAAGATTTTTTCAGGGAATGCACAGGTTCTTTGAGCAATAAAAATGTACCCTATCCATGTTCAATATAAGGAAATGAAAGCATCAGATGATCCCCAGGGGGCTGAAAGAACATTTTATAAAACGAAGCACCAATTCTGAGTTTTCAAAGACACCTCAGTATAGGCATATGAGTCCAGAGTGGTGAGATTTGCTATCTACCTAATGGTAAATCCTGGAAGCCTTCCCAAAAAAGTAAATTCAAGAACAGACAGAGATAAAAAGCGTAAGGTTCTGTGAGGGGTATCTGTCCTCTCAAGGTGGCCAGCTCCCCTGCCAGGCAGGTCTTCCACTGATGGTGGCGATGTCCCTCCCCCACCACTGCCCTCCTAAGAAAAGACTAATAACAGTCTTTCGGGAGCCACAGCGCAGGGACGGCACCACACGACCTTCCACCCACTCACCAGCAGCGGCTCTGCTTCCCTTGCGATCTGTACAGTGACACCCGTCAGCTCTGCCTGCTGTTGGCCTTGAGGTTCCAGCTCAGAGATGTCAGTGTACACTGAGTCCCTTTTACTCAGGTTGTTGTTGCGGGCGTTGTCCAGTGCCCCAGGCTCTTTCTTAGGACACAAGCAGTGTTGGACCTTGGGAGGGCAAACAGCAGCCTCAGAAGTCCACACCTGGGTTCCCCACTGGGCCTCAGTGGGAACAGTTGGTCCTGTGGGCCCCACTCCCACTCCCTCCCAGACTGACAACCCCTTTGCACCCAAGGTGGGAACAGGCCCAGCAGGTCCAGAATACTTTGCTACTGGCTCTAGGACCCTGGTGTTGTGCTGAGGGGGCTCCTCACCCCTGCCTGACACCCCTACACCCAGGGTGCAGGGCTGTGGGGCGAGGCTGTCTCACAAGAAGCAAGAACAGTGCTTAGCACAGCCAACTGGCCTGTGGGCTGCTCACCATGGGTCAGCTGCCCTCTGACAGTCTGCTCGGGGCCACAGGCCCCTTTGGAGAGTTAGGACAGAACAGGGCAGTGAGGAACTGCCTCCACCCAGGACCTGGCTGAGGGCCTGGCCTGATGCTACCCAGGTCTGGAGAAACAACTCACCCTGTGCAGGTAATTGCAGCTCACAGAAGTGCCTAGAAGAGAAGCAGTGTCCACCTTAGCAGTGGGAGGGCCCTCTCTGCACCTCCCTCTCTGAAGACAGTGCTGAGGGCAGGTGTGGGCTGGGGGTTCAGACAAGGAACAAAGAACCCTGACCTGGTAGGGTGTCGGGGGGACGGACATTCCATCTCTAGGGTCCCCTCAGGGATAGGGAACGGAGGGGACAAGTGCAATAAACATGTAGAACACCTCTGGGGATTCTGCTCTGACCAGAGCTGTACAAGCCCCCTGGCCCTCAGCTCTTGACCAGTCCCAGTGCCAACTGCCTCGCTGCCCTGTTGGAAGTGGAAGGCCCAAAGAACTGCTTCCCCCCTGGGACTTGGCCAGGGAGGTGAGGTGACCATCAGCCCCCATGGGAAGGGGAAGTGTTATGTAACCCCTGCCCTTGGGAGAAAATGAGGTGGGAGCTGGGGGGTGATCACAGGGAATGGGAGCGGAGTCAGGCTAGAAAAAACCTGAGGACTGGCAGATGAAGGGGAGAGCCCTGATATCTAGGAACTAAGCAGAGAAAGAGGTGGCAGAGTGCCAGCACCTCTCCCTTCCCTCCCCCTGTCACCTTAAATCATACACCTCTGGAAATCCTCCCCTGCAGGTGGGCACGTCCCGTGAGGTCCTCCCCAGGAGGCACGCACCTTCTATAAGTCTCTCACTCTGAGTCATGAGCACGCAGAACACAGCAAAGAAGAATACAAGCCCAATCGACACTGTTGCTATAATCACCATGATGGATCCATTGCCTGAGGAAGGAGAAGGGGGTAGCCCTGAATTGGTCAATGGCTTTCCAGGGACTTGGGTCACTGCACTGTCACTAGTACCTGAGTCTCGGCTGATACACTTGAGGTCACTGTGGCTGGTACATGGACTTTCCATAACCATCCCATCGGGGCACCTAGGTACAGACACCAAGAGAGCAGGGAGGGAATCTGTGAGTGGAAGCTGGCAAGGTGAGGAGCAAGAAGCAGCCACCCCCGAGCCAGTGTGCCTGAGAAGAGAGAAGAGAGGAGACCAGGCCTCTGTTGCAGGGTCTGGGCCCTCACCCATTTGGGGGTAGGGGTGGGGGTGCAGGATGTGCACATGCCCTGTGCTCCTATTGGGCTCAGACCTGGAGCCTTCAGCAGCTGGGCCTTCTCTGCGAGGCTTGCATTGACCTTCTCTGGCTGCAGAGAGAGCTCCTGCAGGGATCTCACCTCAGGTCAAGGATCAGAAGGGTTTGGACACAGCTGAGCCTCACCCTCCAGGAAACTTTAATACAAGGAAACTCTTCCCCTCACCTAGCTGTTGTCCTGCCGTTACCCACACTGAAGGGTCAGAGAAGAACAAATTACTTTTGCCCCAACATCCCAGAACATCATAAGAGGGAGCAGGGGCCTGGGAGAAGGCAGTCTGTGTACGCTCATGGTATGGGAAACTCTCTCAACCCGGTGGCTGTGGTCAAGTTTGTCTTCAGGGACCACTGCTGCCTGACAACATATCAACGCCTACATCTTATGACTGTATTATAAAGATGAGTGTACATCTTGCTGCTAAAAAAAAAAAAAAAAAAAAAAAAAGATTCTACTCAATTCTTTCCTTCTATTTTCAAAAGAAATTTTTTCATGAATCACTCAAATAGTCTCATGGACTGAGGTAGTGGCCTACTGTCCCAAGCACCTGAGGGGAAAGGTGCTGGGGGGGGTGGACAGGGAAGGGGGTCCTGAGGGAGCCGTGCAGGGGGTGCAGATAGGGAGGAGGGAGCAAAGCAGGCTTAGGAGAACACAGGGAAGACCCTGGGCGGGAGTGGGGGGCTGAATGAGAGGGGTACAGGAGAACTTGGGTCGGGCTCCCTTGACGCCTGTGTCTCACCCAAGCGTGCAGGCTTGACAAGCCTCAGGAGAATTTTCTCCAGAAAAAGTGCCTTCTTTGCATTCACACTTCCTATTGGTAGTTGTGGTGCATGGAGTCACTTCTTTCTGATCTGGAAGCAAAGGGTACAGCGTGGCTCCTTCCCCCCCCCACACATGTCACCCTCCGTGTCTCTCCCCCACACTTCACCCTCCCCCTCCTACAGCCTCAGCCCCACTCAGGACTCCACAGTACTCAGTTTCTGCCGCACCACACTTGGGGCGCACAAAGGCAGCGCTGTCCACTTCTCCAATACTCAGAAGTATGGAGAAAGGGCCTGTATTTAAATATCAGGTAAAAGAGGAGGCCTCTTTTACATCTCAGGGTTGTAGGGAGGCTGGGGGTAATCTGGGAGACCCTGGAGCGAGAGGAACCTTGGGTGACTAGCATTTGGGCAGGGCCCCTAGACCAAGAGAGGGAGCACTCACCGGGAGCACAGAGCACAGGGTCTGGCCCAGACCTGGCCAGCTCACCCTTGGATGGCCCCTGGCCACGCCTCTGTCTGGGAGTGTCCATCTTGCCCTCAAGGGGCAGAATTCATTCCCATCACTTCCCTCTCACAATGAAGTAGATTTCCCTACCTGGGTGCAAACTTTATAAATTTCCAAAGTTTTAAATGTAAAGAGTTCTAATTTATTTTATCCACCTAAGACATAAGCATGACACAGGATAGCTTGCGTGTCAATCCAGGTTTCCTGGATGTGTCCTCTGGACACTGCCCCACTCATCACCCCGACTGGCTCGGGAGCCCGGCTGTGCATACCTGAGCGGCACTCTGCGCACCGGAAGCAGGAAGGCTGTCTGTTCCAGTGCTCTGTGTAACCGCGTCCACTTGTACACGGTACACAAGTTTTACTGTCTCCTGATAAGTGCGACCCTGGGAGGAAAGAGAAAAGCTGGCAAATGAATCCGCGGGGGTCTCAGCGACTGGCAATGTGCTGGGAACACTTGTTGGTCATTGGTGGGATGCAAATAGGGAAATCACTGAAACTGGCAGGGCCAGGTCATAGTCTGTATCTACTCAATACCTGGCTGACATTGAAATAAAAATACAGTACATGTCAACACAAAATTGAAATATCGGAGCCGCAGTAAGAGGGAAAGAGGTCAGATTCTTTTAATAATGTTCTTTAATCAATATATTCAAGGTAGTACTAAGATGTCCTAGTGCAGAAGAAGATTCATTCCTAACTGACCTCAGCAGGGAGAGAAGTAAACGTGCGAGGTCAACGTCCCCTCTCTGCGGTGTGGCTGGTAGCCACCTGCGTGGCACATGATACTCCACCAGGTGGAACATGACGTGTGCGCCTCAGACGGCGCTGGGTCTGCTCTGAGTCTTGCCCCCTTTCAGTCCAGTAATTTAATTAAACAATTAAAATACAAATCAGGGGCCCTGCCCGGTGGCGGAGCGGGTTAAAGCACAGCACTGAGAAGCTAAAGCCACTTCCGCATGAGTTCGATTCCCGCCTGCCCCGGAGGTGACCACATTGGCGTGGCAGACCTCTCCTGACCAGCCCGCTGCTCCCCTCAGCAGTGTACTTTGTCGATCTGCCTGTTCTGCTCCCCACTCTGTCTCTGGTGAATTCTCTCACCCTCCGCATCTCTGGCCTGTACCCCAGTTCTGTATGAATAAATAAATAAATCTTTAAAAAAAAAATACAAATCAGTTCACTCCAGCCTCTGCCTTAAAATTCTCAGGGAGGTCCCGCATTCATCCATGATCCTTCTACCATTTTCAGGGTGTGTGATCTGCTCCCATCTATTCTGTGACGTCTTTACACTCCACTCACCCAGCTGCGTCTTGCTCAAGCAAGTTCTGCCCCTCCCCCGGGAGTGTTCCCAGGAGCACTGTCCCTGCACCAAGGGCAGGGACTCTGCATGAAAGTCACCTGGTTGGGGAGGCCACACCACCCCAGCTCTGTCCCACCCATCACCCCATTCTCCTTCAGGGAGGGATTCTCCTATGCTTCTCTGACTGTCACCTTCATCCCTCTGCCTGGACATCACCCCAGGAGAGCCCCATGAGGGCCTCAGCCTTGTGCCTTCCATCAGCATGGTGTTGGACTCAAAGAGGCATCCAGAAAATGTCTGAGCAGCAAAAACCAGCATCTGCAGGCATCACAGGCTGGAAGGACATGAAGACAGGGGGGGATGAGGGCTGCAGATCAGTCTGAGAAAGTACCTGATGGACACCAAATCTGTTGAGGAGGGTACTTTTGTTCCAGGAGAGCTAATTGTTCATGAACGCTGTCCATCTTGATGTTAATGGGTGAGGAAGAAGAGACCTGTGGGGACGGGGACAAAGCAGGGACAGGCATGAGTGGCTTCCAGGCCCCATTCATCTAAGTTCCCTCACCCCAGCAGCTAAAACCCAAATTCAGTTCCAGCTCTGACTACAAGTATTCTCTTGTATTTATGCTTACCCTTTCATGGTTTGCGGTTAGCTAAGTAACATAAAATCTGTCAACTTAATTTTGATAAACATAAAGAAAGCAAATTTTGACAAATCCATTTAATGGGGAAGGTCAATCTGTTCATGAAGTAGCCTTGGGAAGACTGAATATCCGTATCTCACACATGCACATGTCAAAAATAAACTTGGACCTTTACTTGACACCATGCACAAAAATTAACTCAAAATGGAACAATGCTCTAAACCTTACAGTGAACACAATAAAATTCTTAGAAAACATAGAGGCAATTCTTCCTGATCTTGGATCTAGCAGTGTCTTTTTTTATATGATACCAAAACTATATGCAGCCTCTGAAAATATGGGCAAATTAGCTTATGTAAAATTAAGTACATATGTGCATCAAAGAGCATAATCAACAGATTGAAAGAGAAACTCATGGAATAGAATATTTGTATGTTGTATATCTGATAAGAGACTAATGTACAGAATAGAGAAAGAATTCCTATGATATAACAGTAGCAAAACAAGAAAACCCAGTTTTTTTTTAATTGGGCAAATGATTTGAATAAACATTTCTTCCAAAGAATGAAAAGATGCTCACATAATGAGATCCACCTCAAACCTATTAATGTGGTCACTGTAAGCATTCAGTCATGAATCTATTAAGACTCATTAAAATGTGTGGGATGCAGGACTTAGAGTAAAATGTGTGGCTTTTGATGCTTATATTAAAAGAATAGGGAGGCAAGAGAAATGGAGAGTGGCTGCTTGATATAATTTGACATTTCATCTGGAGGTAATAAATTGTTCTAAAATTATTATAGTGATGACTGCATAATTCTAAGAATATATTAAAAGGGGCTGAAATGTTCAATTTACATGGGTAAATTTTTGAATTTTTAATAATGATTTATTATGTGAATTATACCTCACTAAAACTATTAAATATATATATATGAATAACTTGAGTGATCTGAATGTCCACATTAAACAATCATAAAATGGAAGTATAAATTTAAATCAAGGAGAATGAATGAAATAGAATATAAATAATAGAACGAAGAGGATCAAAAGTTGGTTCTCTAAAAGTATCAAGATAATTCTAACCCCCTAACTAGAGTAGTAGTGAATAAAAAAGAAAAAAACAAATTATAAAGTATTAATAAAACAGGGGTGGTAAATGGTGCTAGAATTTTGACACCAGATGCAGTGTGGTATATTCATTTTTTGAGGTATGAAACTATTGTCCTGAAACTTCTGTGGTGTTTTAAAGCAACACAAACCAATTAAATAAAAAGAGCATCTTTACTAGACTTGCTATTTGAATGTTGTATCTTTTCCCATCTATCTGCAATATAGATATCATAATTTCAAGTTGCATGTTTTAATACAGTATCCAGTTGGGGTCTGCTTTTTCATTTCTGACCATTCTGGTTAGTGGATTTAGAAATAATGTAATTACTGATAAGGTTGAAACAGATCTACAATGTTTCCATATATTTTGTTTGTCCAGTCTGTTTTCTTTTATGATTCTCCTTCCTTGTTATAGATTTATTTCTATTTTTAATTAATTAATTTTTAAAAGATTTATTTATTTATGCATACAAGAACTGGGATACGCAGTCACCAGAGACAAAGTGGGGAGCAGAACAGGGGGTTTGACTGAAATACACTGCTGAGGAACAGCAGGAAAAGCAGAAGATGAATGCTGGGGACTGAACTGGTGCTTCAGTGTCTTCGGACAACTTCATGCACCAGCAGGGAGGGCCCTCTGTTTGTAATTTTTTTTTTTAAAGATTTATTTATTTATTCATACAGAACTGGGGTACAGGCCAGAGATGCGGAGGGTGAGAGGATTCACCAGAGACAGAGTGGGGAGCAGAACAGGCAGATTGATGAGGTACACTGCTGAGGGGAGCAGCGGGCGGGTCAGGAGAGGTCTGCCTCGCCATGTGGATCTTCTCCAGGGCAGGCGGGAATCGAACTCGCGGAAGCGGCTTAAGCTTCTTAGTGCTGTGCTTTAGCCCGCTGCGCCACCAGGGAGGGCCCCCTCTGTTGTAATTTAACAGATGTTCTGTATACTCAGATCATAATGGGAACATAGAACAGAAATTTTAGAAACATGTCTTTTGTTTCTTGCTGAAAGTAAAGAAGCTGATGAGGAAGAAGGAATTAGGATGTAAAAAGCACTTGTTTTTCTGAACCAACCATTCTTTTCATGTATCTGGAAATTTGTTGCTGTTTCTTATTAGCTCACCTCTAAGAAGGTCAAGAATATTTTTTTTCTTTTTTCTGTGTAGATTTTTTAATGCCTACTTATGTCTTTTTCTGAGAGTTTCTTTTTTGTTTGTGTTTACCACTCATCTTCGCTCTCTCTCTAGAAAACACATCCTCCCATTTGTTCATATAGGAGGGATTACTTGTTAAATATATTTAGCCATATCATTTTATTTCTCTCACCCTCCGCATCTCTGGCCTGTACCCCAGTTCTGTATGAATAAATAAATAAATCTTTAAAAAAAAAATACAAATCAGTTCACTCCAGCCTCTGCCTTAAAATTCTCAGGGAGGTCCCGCATTCATCCATGATCCTTCTACCATTTTCAGG